>NW_015112616.1:1614274-1615926 GCF_001443285.1 Poecilia latipinna | reverse complement strand
TTGAATAAAAAAAAAAAACAAAAAATTTTTTTTTTTTAAATCCCCCCCCCCTTTTTAAAAGTTTAATTTTTTTTTTTTTTTTTTTTTTTTTTTTTACCATTTTTAATAGGAAAATATTTTTTCTAACCTTTACTCTAATCCAGCCCATCTTTGAACTACTGACTGGCTTTCTGCATGTTTCCATGGATACGTTTAGGATTTGTCTAATGCGGTTCATGTGTTACGGCCTGGAAAGCCTCCCAGTCATCACCATAACCTTGAGCTTCTTCCACTAGGTCACTCTAAAATATTAATATTATTTCCCGCCAGAAGAAACGTGATTAAAACACACAACACACACACTTTGTGTGTTGCTGCCAGCCTCGGCCAGCTCTCTCTTGAAGAAGATATTTTGATCTGACTGAGACATACCTGGTTAAAGAAAAGAAATGTTTGAACATGTATTTAAGGGGACTATTAATAATTTTGGCCCTAACTGGATTTTGTGAGAGTTTCTTCGCAAAATCCAATTTTGCGAAGAAAAATTGGATTTTGAAAAAACTGAAGAAAATCCAAAAATCACAAATGTGGATTTTGTGATTTGGCAAAATCACAAAATTCAGAAAGGCCAGTTGAAGTGGACAGGAGGGCAAAGGTCAACATTAAAGAAGCATTGGTTGCTTTTTAGTGTAAAAGATATGAACAACTTTAGATTAAATCAATATTGAAAAATAGAAATAAAGTTCTTCAGACTAATGTTCCAGTGGTGTGCTTATACATTCTCCTCATTCACACGTTACCTGTACTTTTCACTAAAACATGAATCTCCCTTGTTCCGATTAGGCATTGCGGTACTCGAGGGTCCCATGTATGCAGTCGGAGGCCATGATGGCTGGAGCTACCTCAACACAGTCGAGCGTTGGGACCCACAGGCCAGACAGTGGAACTACGTGGCCAGTATGTCGACTCCACGAAGCACCATGGGAGTCACAGCACTCAACGGAAAGTATGTTCCACCATCCTTCTTTCACTAATGGGCTTTTCATCATTTGAGCAGCAATGTGTTTTGGTTGCATTGTGCAAAACGTAGACCACGCTAAAGGTGACAGAAGTTTTCAGTTATTTGTCTTGCTCTCAAAACCTGTGTTGCGCTTTTCACATGGACTTAGATTACATTGTTACTCTTGGCATGTGTTTATGTGCAAACTCTACAAAAATAAGGTAAAACTGAATCTTAAAAACCAAACATCCCATCATGTTTTCTTTCAAGAGTAAAGGACAGAATTACCAAAAGGTTAAAGAGTCAAGCTGACATTAATCCAATAAAAACAGATGGACACTATAACTGTAACAGCAATATACTTGCTATGTTTGTTTCTGGTCTAAGTGTGAGATGCCAGCAGCTCACAGGAAGTGCTGTCCTGTGTTCACAGGCCAGCTCTGAACATAGCTCCAGTGTGTACATCTGCTAAGGAAACAGGAAAGCAGGCTGCTGCTCGGCTTAGCTTCATTCACTATTCAGTGCTAAAGCTCTTTTAACAGTTAGGTCAAAAATAGACAAGAAAACAGCTTCACTAGCATCTACGATCTATTGATAGGGCTGTGAATAACAAGCATGTAATACAATGATGTAATCTTCCCAGGGAAGAACATTCTCGAGGAAACAGCCTTGC
>NW_015112616.1:1587096-1611114 GCF_001443285.1 Poecilia latipinna | reverse complement strand
AAAACATTTAAAAAAAAAAGTTAATTTTCCCAGGGAAAAAAATTTTGCGGGAAAAACCCTTGAAAAAAAAAAAAAAAAAAAAAAAAAAAAAAAAAAATATATATATATATATATATATATATATATATATATATATATATCCTGTATTTCTGAGTTTCTATCATCCTCTCTTGAGTTTTTTTACTTATCCAAGTTTATTTTTATTGCATTTTGCAGAACAATATGTCAGCAATATAATCTTTTCTCTTTTCTTCCTCAGGCTGTTTGCAGTCGGTGGGCGAGATGGCAGCTCGTGCTTGAGGTCGATGGAGTGTTTCGATCCACACACCAACAAGTGGAGCATGTGTGCACCAATGTCCAAGAGGAGAGGAGGTGTGGGCGTAGCCACGTACAACAACTTCCTGTATGCTGTGGGTGGACACGATGCCCCCGCTTCCAACCACTGTTCCAGACTCTCTGACTGTGTTGAGAGGTCAGTGAATGCTCCACAAACACAACGCTGTTGTTTTACCACTATCCCCATCTCATCAACAGAGTGGAAAGCGGCTCCTGGTCCCCCCCCCTGTTCCTGCATTTTTTTTTTTTTTTGTACACATGGTTGTACTTTAATGAGCTGTTTACTCAACAATGTGGAGATCAGGTTTCACATATGGTTGAATTTCATGGAGTCTGGCACCCTCTGGTGGTGATGAGGCTTTACTGCCCTTTTCATTCTTTTTTGTCTGTACTGACAGTGTGTCACCGTCTCCTCGAGCATCTGGCTTGTCATTTATGTGGAGAAACGTTTTTCAGAGATGTAAAATTTAAGTGCAGATGAGTCGGATAACTCAGTTGATCTTAACAACGTTTTCCAATTACAGATATGACCCAAAGACGGACACGTGGACCACTGTGTCCTCTCTCAGCGTTCCCCGGGACGCAGTGGGAGTTTGCTTGTTGGGCGACAGGCTCTATGCAGTTGGTGGATATGACGGCCAGTCGTATCTCAAAACTGTCGAGTCCTACGATGCACAAAACAATGAGTGGACTGAGGTAATCACAAGTTTTCATTATATATTATTGTAGTTCATGCAATATTATATTTTTGATAAAATAGCATGTGAGAAATTTAAATCTTTTCATTTAAATTGGTTGTAGTTTAAAGTTTTTGCTGATTTTCATTAATTACTCTGATTTGCTCCTAATTTGTTCCCAAAGGATTAGTTATTTATAGTTATTTCAAGTTTCTTATGTCTATATTTGTTGCACTATGAGTGTGAATTTTATTAAATTTTCATAAGTCAGCCTATTTCACTTCTTCTCAAACTCTGAAGTGGTTGTGAGGGACCATTAAAAGATTCAGACTTTATGCTGGAAGTCTGTAGCTTTAATAAAGTTGCTCCTTTCATAAAAATCTGCTGTATCAAGTCCTGTATTTATTATATGCCCCTAACCCTAGGATTACAATGGCTACACGCAACTTCTATGCAGCATAGTTGTAAATGTGTCCCTAGTCCAACACGCTTGAAATCAATAGGTAAACTGCCTCACTAGCACACAGTCGAATGTGTGCTAATATTAGCTCTGTTAATGAGCTAATATTAGAGCCAGGTTTGCTCAAGTAGAGAGACTGCAAAAAGTTGCAGGAGTCTGGCTGTTGAGGACTGGAGTTTGAGACACTGGATTACAAAAACTTTCTTTTAACACTGGCCATGGCTGTGTAAAAACAAACATCAAACAAAAGGCTTTCTAGAAAAATGTTGGTGACAATAAGTGTATAAATTGCGATACTGTAGGTAAACAAATATTTGAGACATTTACGGTGGATTTTTTTTGTCATTTTTTTTATTTTAAATAGCTATACATATATGTAGTTACTTTATTTAAATGTGAATATACAAAAATGAAAAAAAAAATAAATACTACACACGTTATTTAGATTATATGTAGCATGTCATAGCATTTGTAGTGTATTTTTTTGTATTTTTTATTTTAAATAGCTATACTTATACGTTGTTACTTTTTTTAAACGTGAATATGCAAAAAATAAAAAATAAATACTACACATATTCTTTAGATTTTGATTAGTTTATCAGTTTCATAGTGCATCAGTGTTGATATTTTTGAAAAACATTTTTGTGAAAACATTTAATTCACAGTTACTTTTTTAAAGTATTAAATTCTCTGACTCATACATATCTTATAAAAAGCTTCAAAGAAAAGATCACAAAGATTATATGTCATCCACTGAGACATTTAAGTGACTACTGTGTTCTGCAAGAATCACGCAAGCTGAAGGCTTTCGTTAAAATCCTTCAGCAACAGAAATCTGATGTAGATACTGGGCCCCATGAATATTTTATTGCAGATTTTTTTTTTTTTAAAGTTTTTTTTTTTTTTTTTTTCAGTCTTGGCAACCATGCCTTCATCTGTGCATCAATTGAAGCGTTTTTTTTTGTTTTTTTTTAAAGAGGCGCTCATGAAACGCTGCATGTTAACCTCTCTGTCTCCCTGTAGGAGGTCCCTCTTAACATCGGAAGGGCAGGCGCCTGCGTGGTGGTGGTGAAACTGCCGTGAGAATCTCGTCTCAACAGCAACACAGAGGGCCTAAATGAACGAGCGGCAAAGTGGAGTGGACAAACAAAGCAGCAGATTGAGGACACGTCCTTCGAGGGATGAATTATCACATTTTCTTCTTTAACTTGGACATCCAGATCTTTCATTGGGAAATGCAGGCGAAGCCTTGCCCAAAAACCATTGTTTCTGTCATTAGTTGATTTGTCTGCCCAGTGGGTAGGACTGGAGAGACTGGAATGCACTGCACATTCCCCACATTCTCAAACGATTAAGAACTTGGCCGAAAACATTGCGGATCAGCGCCAAGGATTTGCTGTACTGCGTTCTAAAACCTAACTTGAATGTCCTCAGAATTTTATGTAACATTTACGCTCTAAATAAATGAATTCTGTTAGTTTACAATTAGACAAAAGCGTTTCCTATCAGTGCCATCTCAGACAGTATATTTTTTTGGGTTTATATGTCCCTTTATAGATACTACAACAATTCTTATTCTTGTAAATATAAACCAGTGTTTTTTTTTTGTTTTGTTTTTTTTTTAACAAGGGTGGTCTGAAGTGATTGTTACTCTTTGGCAATGAAGACCACTGTGATTAAAACTGCAAGTAAAGAGTTTATGATACAGGAACGAAACACACTTATTTGCACCAGTAGCAACAGAACACCAAAGTCAGTCACTTCTTTTACGTGTCTCTTTGTGCATTAAATAAAGGTTTGCAAATCTGTGAATCAAAGAAAATATATCATATTGATATTCCATGTTTCTGTACAGATTTCTGTTGATGTTCTGAAGCTGCATTTGTATTTGTAGACTCATACCCCAACCAATGCTGTCTTTATTGATTGTTCATTTAGTTTAGCTATAACACCTTCAGAACATTTTTTTTTTTACATTTGCAGTTGGATGTCTTGCTAGTAAAAATGTACATTGTTGGCGTGTTCACCACTACAAAAAAAACAAAACAAAAACAACAACAAAAAAAAAACAAAAACAAAATAGTCTAATTATAATTATAATGGATTTTGGGGGGGCCAAATACTATTCTTTGTTTTTGGTATAATTTTGTACAGCATGCAAGCCAATAAAAATAACTTCGGTTTTCTTTGCATGATTCAAATGTGTGGCCTCATAAAAGGCAGATTTTTGTTTTTCTTCTTTCTTCTGGACCTCAGAAAAAAATCTGATCCCATAACTAAACAAACTTTGACATCTGCATTAATCTCAGTTTTGTTCTCGCTGCAATACAGTCTTCTTCACTCAAACAAGCATGTTTAGAGATGTTGCTCTGTTTTACTCGTCCATTGGCAGGAAACTGTTTCTCCTTGGCTTTTATTTATTCTTTTTAACTGTTTGCCTTCTAAATAGCCGTTCCTCTCCAACTTCCCTCAGCTTGTTTGGTGAGATTTTGATTGCTGTTGTTGACAAAATAGCGGATTATCTGTCCACACATGAAGGTTTTAGCCATAAATCTGCTTGGTGTCTCGGAAATCATAATACCTGACACATGTCAGAGACAAAGCACTTCTACATCCACCATATCACAGATGCAAAAAAAAAAAATATTCCCTTATATGCCTCTAATTCTGTTTGTGTACAGATTTCTATTCTGGAAAGTTCCAATCAATTTCCTGCTTTGCCATTTTTCAGTTACATTTAAGTCCAAAATGATTCAAATTCAGAAACAAGTTTCAGTTAAGAAGGAATGTGACACCACACTCAAAAATGATTAGAAAAACATGTAAAAAGCTTGAAATAAAACGATAATATTTATGAAAGTGTTATATTTTCAATTTAGTTAAAAAATGGCTGTTCAAAATGATGAACAGCCATCATTTTGGCTGTTGATCAAACAGCCAAAATGTTTGATGAACAGCCTGTATGTTCATCAAATGTACATACATTGTACTGTATGTACATTGTACATAGAATGTACTGTATGTACATACAGTACATACAATGTACTGTATGTACATACAATGTACTGTATGTACGGTACATTGTATGTACATACAGTACATACAATGTACTGTATGTACATACATGTACATTGACTGTATGTACATACAGTCAATGGAAAATTCTTTTTCAACATTACAGCCAGACCCTTCTTATGAATGCTGACCAGATTTTTGCACGTTTGATTTTTTGCATTTATCTGACTCTTTGAAACTGAAAAGTCTATTTGCCATCAAGCCAATCTTTATCCTCCACCAAGTCCCTATTAGGTTCAGCCTGGGACTTTAAACTTCCTTTCAGCCAGAATCAACATGATGGTGAAATTCTAATATTACTTTAAACGTAAATCGTAGACATTAAATTAACAAAATTTTGCATTCTAGACTGGGCGTATAAAGCTTGTCAGTTTGAGCTGCGCTGAAGTGCTAAAATCATTTCTCTTGTGACGAGCTGTCCACTCTAAAGCTTTCTACAAACTTACTATAAAAGGGACAAATGTCAGCTACAGGTGAGGGAACTTTTATTGATAATAGTGTCACACATCCTCATTTCATATGATCCCTCAAAAATATTCAGGGCACCTTTGGAGCATTACCTTGAACCAAAATGCATTAGTATTCCAAGACTGAGTCCCCAGATACACTGCTCTGGATGTTTAATACATTCCCCTCTGTTTTTGACACAAATTTGCATCCACTTAGATACAAATTTGTGTTTATGTTGTACTACCTATACTGTGCAAACAGGTGGTAATAATATTGATAATCAGAAGGGAATAAAAAATGGTAAAGATTCCTACTAAACATTCATAATTAAAATTTTGCTTTGGTGTAAAAAATCTACAGCAGAGGATTCAATCAATTATTTTGATAAAGAATCAAAAAGATTGAAAAAAGAACAGACACTAAGCAATGCAGTAGGCTATGTTGAATTTATAATCTGTTTTTTTTTTAGGTTAGTATCGTTTTGTAATTATCTAGAGTTAAGATGCTTCAACGGCATGCCTACTATTAGCTGTTTTATTGAAAATTAAGCAGGACAAATGATAAAATAAATGTCTTTTACTAAATCTGCTTAGTTGTTTAATGTCACATGCTTTTCTAAAAAATAAACAAAAACAAAAAACAAAGAAGACATCTTATTTCCTATTCTCAGAATCATCAAGCACAGTTACAGATAATTGATGTAACACTTTTTATAATATAAAATAAAATACAAAAAATATCTCTTGTTAAATTCAAACTTTTAACATCTCCTTTTTACAAGGTAAAGATGCTCAAGTGAAGAAAGCTTAGTCTTTCTTTAGGCATTGTTTTGTCCTTTCAGTTTGTCGCTCAGTGTTAAATAAATTCAGATATTATTCATCTATCCATCCATCCATTTTCTGTACACCCTTGTCCTTCTGGGGTCAGGAGGGTTGCTGGTGCCTCTGTCCAGCGCACGTTTCAGGCGAGAGGCGGGATACGCCCTGGACAGGTCGCCAGTCTGTCGCAGGATATTATTCAGTTTCTTACTAATCTAATTACGTAAGCTAAAACACACATATTAAAAAAAAAAAAAAAAAAAAGGATTAAAGTGGAGAATCCTATTTTTAAAAGAGTCAACTTCAAAAGAAACTTTAAATTATGGTTTTGTAAGCAAATTCTTGCAAAAGTCAAGATTGTTTTTATTTACACAAGGATTCCCATTAAAGAATGGAGAAACTCTGATTTTGATAGAGAACAATGTTGATTTAATAAAATGTGATAATATTAATAGCTTTAGTCTGAAGGCTCACCGTCACCCTACAGAAAAACGTCAAGGTCCTGCATTGTGATGTAATCATATCCTAATTCTTCAAGAGAGGGTGCTGTTGCACTGCAGAGGAGAAGCGTCTACCTTCGCCTAAGGCAGATCAAAATCTCCAATGCCATTACTGCTCATAAAAAATGTCAAACGGCATTAAGAATGCCAAGGACAAATACTTGAGTTAATAACCCTGCATAATTATCGAGACACGATGATGAAATGTTGGGAAATTGGACGTTAAGGCATTCTATTCTGTTACTTTCAAAATGAGCATGTTGCTGAGTTTAAGGGAAGCGTGAAGCCTGAACAAGATGGATTCTGCTCAGAGCGATGATTTGTCAGGTTTTTAAAGGGATTTTGGCATCACAACATTTGAACAATGTCTCATTATTGTATGACAAAGCTTGACAGATTGTTATATTTTTTTCTGGCTCTGCTGCTAGCCTCTTTGGGAATTTATTTTTCAACTAGAGGAGAAGCTTTCCCTTGCATTTTATCATTTTCGTGACAGTGAACAAAGATTGAAAGTGATGGGAGGAAGACACAACACAGCATGAGTTGTAAATATTTTACTGTACATTTGTACATTGGTCCTGAAGACAAAATATATGGTTAAAGTCTAAAACAGTATTGTATGAGCATTACAATAGCAATGTAATAATAATGCTCAGCAGGACAAAGAATAACATATTTCAGGCAAATAATCTGGATTTTACCCCACATATTGCGCCAGATAACTGAAAACGCTACATTTGTTATTTTTATTTTCTGGTTTCTAGTTTTTTTTTATGTTATGCTGTCAAAACACAGCCTCAGAATTCAAAACAGAGCAGCCAGCATACTGCTCAATTAAGATGCCTGAAAAGTTTTTGGCAGGATTTGTATGGTTTATGTGTCAAAACAGAACACTCTAAGAAAGAGTGAGAGTTTCAAATACAAAACAAGCATGCAAGAGCTTTTCACCACAGGAACTAAAGACAAGCGTCACAACAAACTGTCAACTGAAAGTAAGATTCTCTTGTCATGCCTGCTTAACTAAGCCTTTTAACATGGCACGTTTGACGCCTTGGAAAGGGGAGCGACGGCAGGCAAAAACGACGTGTCGTCTCTCCCTGGTTATGGCAAATTGATTTTACTGCTACAATTTTCGTCAAGCGGCTGACTTCAGCAACATATTTAGTATATCAAGCTTTTATTCAGCTCATTTCCCTGGTGAGCTCCGCGTGGAAAAAAAAAAAAAAGTCACCTGAACTAGAAAGCAGGTTTGCCTGAACAAACTTTGGCCTTCTGGTGACACTGAGAGCGATGAAGTATTTAGCTGAGCTTTTATGTGTCCAACAGTGATACAAAGACTGACAGTTGCTTTTCCTGTTTGATCAAAGGCAGCAGACAAGTGCTGGAGAACGTTTCTCCCTCCGTCCCTCCCTCCGAAACCCTGTCTCTGTCTAATCATAGTTGAATACATTGTCATCTCATTATCTTTGAAGAGGGGAAAGATCCCTCCCGTATGAGTGGGCACCGTGTCTCTTGCCCTCAGTCGGGCCCAAAAACTGGTGAAGCGCATTCTCGTCTCATTATGTTGAGTGAGAGATATCAGACACGTCCCATCTGCCCAACGCCCTCCACACACATGCTGCTGTACTGCAGCCATACAAGCTGGAACTGTTCGGCTGTAGCTCTGTGATGCAGCAAGGAAACCAATATTCGAGCCGGGTTTGGACACTGATGTTAACGACATTAATGCTTGGTTAAATATCTCTGCCACAATGAGCAGGCCACAGACTTACTTTTGATTGGATTGGTTCGAGTTTGGCAAGGAACCATGAAACAGCCCTCGATTACACAAGTCACTCGTTGAAAAGGGAAATAATATGACAACTTATCTGGAGATTTGTGGCTGATTTCTGATCTCCTGTTTTTATAAAAATTCAACAGGCAGATACCACTTGTAATGAAAAGGCATCAGACCAATATACCGCTTTTCTTGAACCTCAAAAACACTTTACAATGAAACTAGCTGTTCCAGTTCACGCACACATCAAGACGCTAAAGGTGGCCTGAAGTGAGGCTGCCATACACCAGCAGCATCTGCCCTTCTGACCACCACCAGCAGACAAGGTGGATGAAGTGTTTTGCCCCAAGGACACAAGATGGAGACGGACAGAGACGGAGCTCCAACCGGCAGCCCACAGATTACAGGAGAAACTGCTAAACAAATATGATTTCTCTTCAAGAACCGTATTTACCAGAATATTGTTATTTTAGCCATCCTCCTGTAACTAGTCATTAATGATTTATTTTAAAAATGAAAGCAAGGTGACGAAGTGTAAAACAGGAGTTTGATTATTTTTAAAACAAGGGCAAAAGCGCCTGGAGTCAGCACTTAAACTCTTCAGTATGTCACTGCATGTTGGCGATGCTGTGTGCAAATTCAGACACTTGGCTTAATTTTGAGGTTTTCAAAAGACATTTTTAAATTAATCATGTTTCTTAACAGTCGGAACCTAAAGGTTCAAAAGGTTATCTGCTGAAGTTGATTTCAGTCAATGTCCCAAAGATGGGTAGAAATCAACGTCCAGTGGCTTTAAGAAAAATAAATAAATAAAAATCGCAAATGAGTGAACTGATCAGTCTCTGTTGTCACAACTTGAGCTGTTATACTTAAGTAGATGATAGTTTAATTTAAAACTAAAGAAATTAACTAACACTCTAAGTATGTAATTTTCTTTTCTATATATTCTCAAACCAACATGTTTCCTGTCCAAGAGCTTAAACAAACCAGATGTGGTTTACAATGATTCAATCAATTATGGTCACCAGTTGATATCTCAAAGAATCTCTAAATATATAATGTAGTTTATTGCTTACATTTTTATCAAGCAAAAAATATCCCCTATGATAAAAAAAATAAAATTTCTTAAAGTTTGCAACAAAAAATACATAATAGTTAGACACATCAAATTACATTACAGATTTTAATCAAAAACAATTGTGTAATACCCACCAAGATGGGCTCTTCAATTTGAAAGTACTTGTCCAACTATCCTGTAATGAATGTATGGAGCCCGATGCCAAAAGCCAGCAATAACTTGTGACACAAAAGCCAAATTGGTCCCAGAATCTCTCGACTGGTTCTAACAGATGTCATGGGCTGGTTGCCAAAACATCTTATTGTGGACACACTACAGCGAAACCACAACACTGATCTACATGATGGATGTCAGATCAAAATGAATCCAGCCATGGTTTTACCAGCTTTGAATTCATGCATGGGGAAGCCTGTCAGGGCCGAGAGACGATGTGGACGCCCGCTCACACTGTTTGTCAAGATTTTTCATCCCCACCCCCCTCACTCCTCGTTTGAAGCTAGTCATCTGCTGTCGAGCAGCTTGCTGCCAATTCACCAGAGAATCTAGATTCAACATTTGTAGACTTTTCTTAGGAATGGATGCAATTAAACTGCTTTGAGGCTAGAAAAGCCTCGGTTTCCGTACACCTTGCAAACCATCGTTCGGATAGGCCACAGCTTTTCTGGAGGATATGCTTAAATTTTGCATCTGTGCTTGTTTATGTATCTAATTCAGACAGAAAATTGGTGACCATCAGAAGCATTTTTTTTTTCACAAACATGCCACTTCAAGAGGATTCGACAAAGGAAGAAACAGACGAAAGTTGAACTTCAAGTGATGTTTCAACATCAATTGGAATAATGAGGATACATCAATAAATCTCATGCATTCAACCAGCTCATTCTTTAAGAAAGATGTTTTTTTTTTTTTTTGCATCCTGAAACAGAGATGACAACACAGCTATCCGACTCACAGCATTCCTGAATTCACAGAATTATGTCCACTTCAGAGAGAATGACTCAGTTGGGGGTGGGGGAAACACTCACTATCTACATTTTAACTGCTTCATTTTCAGACACATTCATATAATGTCCAAAGAAGAAGTCCAGCCTTTCTTGTGTGCCACTATTGTATCTCTTGCTCCTCTTACCCCTATATGGTCTGTCTCTCCGGCACATTACTGCTGCCCGTTGAACGACCGCTTACAAATTGCCTCCAGAACTAAATCACTTCCTTTGTCAGACCCGACTGCCTTTCTTTCCAAGACCCATAGCTTACTGCTATTGTTAGTGAAGATGAACAGCCCACGACAATTAAAGGTGTGGACCATTACTTCTGCTGTAAGGAAGGTTAGGCCCAATGCTTTACAGCCAGAGGGAGAGCACCAGCATATCTCCATCTGTCATCTGCGCCCATAATGGAAGGCCTTGGAATGGATGAAGAGCCAACAAATGTCCGCCGCCTTGCACACTTAGGGTCTGCTTTATGTGGCCGTCCTGGACGTGGAAAAATATAAAAGGTGAGAATATTACACGTGGTAATGCAGAAATTTCATAGAATTCAATCTGCTGTAAAAGAATAGGCAAATGTAGCATGTGAAACAAAATAAAACAGTTTTTTTTATGACAACACTTATGCATTCCTACACTCTATGTTTGCACTCTTTCTGATTTAAAAAAAAAATCGCAATGAATGCCTTTTACATTCAGGAATTTGAACAATCAATACCAATCTTTTCTAAAAGGTGTAAAATTCTACTGACGTCGTCTGGGAAACAGGTTTCACCACACTTTCATACCGTTAATTAAGGTTGAAATACAATGTAAAAAATTATTTCAAGCAAGATAAATTACACTCATGAATAGAGTTACTTTCAAAACATAACTTGTTGATAAATAACTAGAGATATGAGGTACACAGTTGTTTACAATCTCACTTGATGCCTGGATCAAGAGCAAATCAATTCCTGTCGGCTGTTTACAACCAACCATCAAAAACGTGTTTGAATCAGTAAATAGACAAATACATAAACTTTGACACATCGTACATAAACTTACCTAGACTCTAAATTTATAGTAAGGTCGTTGTAACTGGCTCTCTGCGCTCAGGGCAGCATGGTTAACGTGTGTGTTTTAGGGACCACGGCCTACTCTGTTAGAAAACGTTACAGCGAGCCTCCAGCTTTCATTTTAACGATTCAGACCTGATCAAATATTCGTAAATATGCATCAATGTGCACAGAGGAAACTTCTTGGCATGACTGGAGAAGCTAACATCCACAGTTTTCTCAGCCTCTTCTTGAAGGAGTACAGCTGATCAGTGACAATGAAAGTGAAAGTGAAAGCTTGTCAGGAAAGCCAAAGGCCAAAGGCTTGTGGAATGAGAATTTTGACTTGTTTGAAAGGAATTTGACTGTTTTTTTAAAATTTTGGACAATCAAGATAAATTAAATAACACAATTCTTAATTTTTAAGTAAAGTATTTTCTTTTTCTTTCCCTGATTTTTCTCTAATCTCTTCAGTACAATCTTTATATTAAAAAAATAAAATAAAGACTGTTAATTTATTATAAGTGAGCAAAGTAAAAAAAAAATATATAAAAAATTAGCATAAAAACACAAGGTATTGAAGGTGAACATTTCATTTGAGAAAACACTGTTTGCAATTTCAGAGCAGCAACGAATGTCATCCTATCATCGATGTCCGTCTTTTCAAACTATATATATTGAGCAAATGCTTTGCTAGACCACTTCCTTATATTATACTTAAATGCCGCAAAGGATGGGATTTGATGTGAGTCAGACTGTTTCTAGCAGAGGAAAAGACATTTGGTTCCCAGAACTGGAGTCCCAAATTGCCTTAATTAATGCTACATGGTGTATCTAATTAGCTGGCTTGAAAATTTAGCAACCAGTGGGCATAAAAGAGTCACCTGGGTGTTGCTCATAGTAGTTGTTACATGCTGAACCTTGCAGCTTTACAGTAGCAATTTTCCAAAGTTGACCACATTGAAGGGAGAATTGCAGAGCAATACATTAAACGTAAGAAAATAAAAAGTCAATTAGTGGATAAAAAGTAGTGATACATGATGAGCAAATAGTTTAATTCAAATAATTATGTTTGTACATATCTAATCTCCACTTCATTAAACTGAGAACATCAAATGTAAGTGTTGTGGTGTTACTTATGTGTAAATCAGATGCACCGTGAAAAACAGATAAATTATCACATTGTCTTCTACTTCATTCATTGTGCACCCAAGGTTAATTGCTTGTAAAAACTTTGAGGCACATAGAAAAAAAGCAAAAAGGCTGGACTAGATCTGTCTAATATTTATCATCACTTCTTTGCCAACAGGTTGCAATACATCTGAAGATGGTTGAAACATCCCGGCTAGACTCAGTCAGAGTCTATGTAATGATTTTTAGACAACTTGCTTTATTAAAGCTTTAAAAACATTAATATCAGCTCCTCACAGCATAACTTCCAAGATTAGAGTTGTAAAGACATTGAACATGTGTCCCATTTAAAATATTAATTATACAATATGGGATAGACAAGATATCCCATAAAAAATAACAATAAAAAATAAATTTAGGTGCATTGAAGGTGGATTACAAACAGCATAAAGTGTAATGCAGTTTCTTGATCTTAGTTTTAATTAAATCTTTTGACATGTCTAAACAAAACAATCCATAGTGGCCTGGCTTAGCTGGTGATCAAACTATGTCCACTGGAATGTGAAATGGTTATGGTGCTGATGCTAGTGCATTGTCCAGGTAAGGCAGCATATTGTGTTATGGCAATGAAAAACAAGGCAGATACAGAAAAATGCAAAGAGGGTTGTAGTGGTAGATACGTATAACTCACAGCATATGACACAGTTTTTAATGTTTTCTGTGGACAAGCCATTTGCTCTTGTTCTAAAAGATGATTCTCATTAGTTTCACATATGATTTTTCTTTTAAGCGGTGAAAGAAATGTCTGTGTGTGGGCACAGCTTTTCTTTTTAATGCTTGCCTGTTATGTTTTCATACACAGTGTTCATGGTACCTAATGAAGATGTGGTCACAGATGTGCCAGCGGTTGTAAACTTAAACTACTCCCTAAAGAAAAAGCTAGCCTTGGTCCACTGACAACTATTTCCTTATTATAACAGCTGGATAGGAACTCACATCTCAAATCAATTACATTGTTTATCAAATCTAGTTATGATGAGCCTTCGCTGTATTTCTTTTTTAAGGAATTTTATAAAACACAAAATAGAAATAGTGTGAACAAGGAGACAAAAACAAACAACACAGTGGTCTGCTATGTTAATTAAAGTTAACGTCTAACAGCTCCTCTGTAATTCTAATAATTCATACAGCTTGTTTTCATTGTAGATTAAATCAAGGTCTGGTGTGTGTGTGTGTGTGTGAACTGCGGAGTGAAAATATCACATCAACTGCTTATGCAAAGTATTGGTGAAAGTGTAAGTTAGAGCTGTTAATTTCCGTCCATCCATTATCTGAACACACGTATCTTTACAGGGTCGTGATAGGGGCTGGGGCCAATCTCCAGGGTTCATCAGGTTGATTTTTATTTTTAAAATAGTTTCACTGATACACAGGGCAATATTTTTTATGCATAAGATTACCACTAAAACATGCTTCCTAGATGTTTAATATCTCACCTGTCTTCCCCTGCCCTGTCAATTCATTCAGCTCACGTTTTCATTTTCTCTTGCATCCGACTCTATTTCTTTGAGAAAGCAAAAATAAATAAAATCCCACATATTTTTACTTAAGTAAAAGTGAAAATTTCCTGCCCATGCCAGAGTAAATATGTATTTGGTAAAAACGTTACATAAGTACAGAGAAACTGGTTGTAACATCTGATTTAATATTTTAAATGATGTTATTAGACAGATTAAAACTTAAGTCGGTACGGAAATAAGGAGGAGCTGTGCAGAGCTCTACAGGATCTGCTAATGGGTAGAACCAGTAAGAGAGGAGAAGTGACTTTTTTATGCGCTCTCCCTTGTTTAGCTTAAATACTGAGAAAAATATAATTGCTATTTATTGTTTTCTTACCTGCCAAATTTCATATGCATAAAGGACGGCCGGCATTTGTCTTGGTGGTCTGGCTGTTCAGTCCCTGTTTGACCTACAATATTAGTTCTGGAGGAATTAGCCGTGTTAATGTCCTCAAGTGAATACTGTGACAAATATTCCTAATGGAAATACTTCTTATTGGGGAACGGGAGGAAATCCATTCCATATTTCTTACCCAGGTTTTCTGCTAAGATGAACTTTGTTGCCCTCTACATCCTTTTTGTGTAGAGGGCAACAAAGCCCTTTGTGTTTTAATGGGGGTGACAAAAAAGGCTCTTTTTGTTTTCGAAGAGTGCATTTTGAAAATCCTTATCCACACTGAGAATGTGAAAAAGGATGATTATTTATCAATCCAAAAACCATTGTAGAAGCTATGGGTGTAAATTCCAGTTTACTAGAAGCTGATTTAGCATCTCAAACATCTTAATGCACTTCTCTTGATTTATTATCTTATATCGTTTCGTTCTTGTTTTCTCTCCTTCCCCTCTATTTTCTGTTTCTGTGTGAACTGTAATCCAGAAGTCAAACATAACATTCATGGAGCTCATGCCCAAGGCATGCACTAAACCAGATCAGTTTACAGAATATTCCATCTGAATATTTGCCTGTTATGGGAAATGTAGTCAGCAAAGGTTACTTTGACCTTAAACTTTCATCTGACCTTATGATTATCTGCAAGCTGCCTAGTTCAGCAGCTCAGCAGAGCTGGAGAGTCTAGATCAATGTAATTTCTTTGCACAGTACCTAGTTTGCTTAGCTGCTATTTCATGGAGTCTGTTTATGTCTATACTTTTATCTTCATTTCACTTCTGAATCGTTCACCTGGAATCTTCCTGAGAATGTTTCTTTATTTCTCCCCTTACTGTATAATCTGCTCTCATTAATTTATTATCCTCCAGATCATCACATTCAAATTTTTTCTGTCTTTTATGCATACGTTGATCTTTTATTAAATGAGCCATTTTGTTTAGAAAATGTATTAAATATACTAAAGTTCGTCTTCTGACAGGTTATTAGAATCTTCTGTATATAAATGTGTCTTCAGTACTGAAGCATGACCTTGCCATAAATATCCCCTTCAAAGTCAAGATATTTCTTGTTATAGGTGATTCATTGCAGGTAAAATATGCTCTACCCATAATAATATCTCAAGATATTTACTGAATGCAAACTTTACAGATTTTAACCATTTGAATGTTCTTAAAACAATAAATCAAGTCACTTGAATATTGGTGGTGCTTCTCAGCTTGCCATTGTTTCTAAAACTGCTTTAGATGGTGAGCCATATTCCTCTGGTTATGCAGGATCAGGAATATTACTAAAACAACTACAAACATCTCCCGATACAGCAGATTCGTCTGTGGAGTCCTGCCAGACAGGAGTGATTTCAGATACAAAAAAAGATATTGCATAGAAAAGGATTACTTTAATCTTCAAATCACTTTAAATCCTTCCCATCCATGTAGTGTATTACATTTTTCATTCAAAAGCCCATGCAGAAAGAAAGCCAGGTCAAACTTCTAATTTAATTCACTACATAAAAACATGCATACCGCAGTCCATGTTCAGGAAAAAAAAAAAAGACTTTGGGCATATGAGGGGAAGAAACTTAAGCTCCAAAGGAAGAATAATAATGTTTAAAAAAAATAAAAAATAAAATAAATAAACGATTGTTGCTAAACTGAACATTCCTACCACAAGTTACGGCTTCAGGCAACAGTCCATACCTACCAAACCAGTGGCATCAGAACAGAGACATACTGTGGTTGATTTAATCAATTTTTAGAAAAATGCTTGCTTAACCCCAGGCAATCAGTATCACACTGGCAAAACCCACATTGCAACCATATTGCCAGAAGGATTGCCCACGGTGGACAAAAACTGAGCCTTTTTATATCCTCCTATATCCTGGTGCTGGAGTCTGATAGCGTACATATGCAGATAACAACTTCAAAAGATTAATTCTCATCTTCCCAGACATTTTTTTTTTACAGAAAATCTTCTTGTACTCAGAGAAGCTTACGCCTTTTTTTTATTTTTTTTTTCCCCCTTATAGCCTTCAGCTGGGTGAGAAACTTTCCTTTAGAATGCAACCTGAGGCTGATTTCTGATACGCCTGTTTGATATGCAGAGGTGCTAAATTATTTAGTATGAATCTGTATTTTGTTGTGGAATGAAAGTTGAAAGGAATATTAAAACACGTTTAGCTGCCATCTTTAAAGGCTAACGTTAATGATATTGACCTTGAAAATTGTGCATTTTAAAATCTGATGGTTATGTAACTTAAGGTTTCCGCTGATTACCCCTGAAGACATCATATTTTAGTGAAAGAGCACACAATAATTTGAGGAGAGCAAAGGAAGCTGGCACTGAATGACCACCCCTTCTCCAAAACTGAACAAATTTAGAGAGGGCACACTTTCAGTGTTAGCCAATCTGAAATGAAACGGTTGAGACTATTTTTAATCAATTCTGTTCTTCTTTTAGTTGTTATACTATGAAGTGTGCCCTGTGTTTTTCACAGGAAAACCAGACATCCCAGCATGCCACGGGCATTCCAACATAGCTGCCAGCAGGATGCAATGCTGCAAACGGAGCTGCCTCTTTAAGTCTCCTGTGTGGCATGTTAAGCAATGGTAATCTGCCGCAGTGCAGACAGTAAATTCCACTGCATAACTAGTGTCGCCATGACGTCGTACCTGGATGGAATATCATAAAGGCAGATGGACGGATTCCTGCAGACAGCCTCCTGCTCGTGCATGATGTATTCATATCGGAATGCACAAAAGGAGAAAAAAAGGCAACCACCACTTGCAGCATCGCCACTTGTCTATGAGCTGCTTGTGAAGGAAACAAAGAGGACTTTGCTTTGGTTGTTTCATCTGGTCAGCATGCAGTTCATCTACTCCCAGCAACAACTGAGCCGAAGACTATGACATATATGAAGGCCTGGGCTGTATTCCCAGTTCCCACAAGCTTAATGGTGTGCCATGTGGAGTGATGTAATGCTGAAACATTGCAAAACTTGAGTGCTTACCAGCTTTGGTGAGGGTGGTGGAGGGACAGAAAGAGACAAACTACAGACAGAGAGAGAGAGACAGAAGAAGACTCAGAGGACCTGATTACTGCATATCATCTACAATGCAACTTGTACTGGAAAAACTCTCCAGTGAGATTCTCATACTGTTGGACGAAGATAACAGCTACAAAAAAAAAAAAAAAAAAAAAAGCTGTTTTGTGCTGTGGTTCTCTTAATGCAGCTGCCTCACACTGTCAAAGAAAGCCATGTTCACCGCTTGACGTAGAAGGCGACTCTGCAGATGTTTGACAAACTGAAAGCCATTTGGTGCTGTCACAAGTATTTTGGAATACCCTGTAGCAAGGACCTTTAATCCTCTGCAAAAATTATATTATACACAACAGTATGAAAGAGACACACCAAAGCTGCCCTGCTCTAACTGTGGGTTTTGCTTTTATGGTTTGATCATTTTTCTCTCTTTTTTTCCATGAAAGATATTAGAATGACTTTTTATTCTTTTCCCCTTCTTTCAGCTACAGAAGATTAAAGGGTGGCGCTCTAAAGCAACCTTGATAAGACAGCTGTGCAGACATTGCATCTTACATAAGGAAAATAGGCTATGCAAGTGTTACATGTGACAGCAAACTGTCAAACTAATTTCAACACTAATTCAACAGAAGACAAAAGTAAATAGTTATTATTTTCTGTCGGTAATTTGTGTGTTTTCAAGCACACAGTTAAAACCGAGATTATTAATGTTTTCAAATACACCAGTAAATTTCCACATCAATAAATCTTACTGGGAACTGATTTAAAAATTAATGTTAAGGCTCTCCATCCTATATAACTGAGCTTGTGGAACTTAGTAAACGCCACACATCCCCAAAACACTGTAATTGCTGCAAAAGGTTATTCTTCAAAAATACTCACTAAATGGTGAATGTGAAGGGGAGGCATCTTTTTCAGAGTTTTAGTTGCAAAAATTGCTACAACCCCCAAATTTTCTTTTCTTTTCTTCTGGGATGAAATACTAGGATGTGAATAGTTTTTCAAGGCACCAGTAGCTCCACATTATGTTAAAATGTTTCTTAAAAATTTCCAAACCACACATTAATTTGACCTCAAAATGTTTGTGCAACCTGCATATGTTTGATTCATTATTGAAATTAAAAATCTAATAAATTTATTTTTATCCACAGTCTGGGGACTTATCCCATGTGGAACAAGCACGTGCAAGGAAGAGATTTCCAATACATGTTATAAACCGTAAGCTAACATCCAAATTACATTATATCATTAAGGAAACATAATTGCAGTTTGTATTTTCAATTATGGTTTAGAGAAAATCATTAGATCCTAGTTGCAATGATTTGATGCTGTTAAAAGGTCTCCTAAGGATACTTTCCTTCATGGCAAGTCTTTATTATTGCACGGCACAGAAATCAATTATAGTTTTATAGAGATTCATGATCCCTTATGAGAAATTCAGCATGGAGCACTTTGCATTTTTACAAGTCTTTATAATGGAGAAAGACAAAAAAAATAAATAAATAGTTCACAGGATAAGAAAGTGCAAACATTATTAAAAACAGCACAGAAGAGCTCAGAAAGAAATACTTCTGTGGGATTTCTGAAGTGGTGTGACAAACTTGATACCAAACCTTCAAAGTTTTCTATTTTTATTCAGATCCCCAAGCAATTTGTTGCAGTCCATAGAAACATGCTCTTTACTATGCATGGCGTTCTAATACCTTTGGCCCTTCTTGGACAAAAGGCAGAGCAAAGAGCCAGGGGCATTTCATTTCATGCTCTGCCTCCTCAACCCCAGATGTTCACCTCAAAAACATCTCCACTGATACAGGTAGATGCTTAATGGCCTGCAAATTTCTCCCAGCTCAGGTAATGAAATGCAACCTCTGTATAATTTTAATTGAGAACTCTGGCTGGAAATCAAATGATAATGTGCTGCATGCATGGGAAGTTTTCAAGTAAAAGTGAAATTTGTGCCTGGTGTGTAAGTGCAGTTTGAGCTTAGGGAAATGACTTTTTTTTTTTTTTTTTTTTTTGCCGTAGAGCTTTTTTCATTTTAATTGTAGATTGCATGGTATAATAACCAGCTTGGTCATGACTTAACATGCGGCAAATGAGGCAGATTATGTCTACACCTCTGAATGAACAAAGGTTCTCCATATTTACAATTCAATCTGATGAGCCTTAAAGCTACTCAGCTGTTAGATACGATACCTTAAATAACTCGGCGTTCATCTCGATCCAGCTCAGAAAGCAAATATGCCCACATCCTAAATTTAAGTACTTGTGTTAAGCATGCCTTCGTTTTTATTGCTTAGATTTCCCCCCAATACCCCTAAGTTTTCAATCTTATGTTTTAACTTGAAGGCCAGCAAAAAGTAATCGCAATTTATAATCATATTTGTGCAGCAGGGTTTTTATGGAAATGCAAGTAAAAATGGCCACTTGTCCCAAAAAATCTTATGAAAAGAAAATGATTTGAAACCAGATAAAGGTACTGGTTTTTAACACAATCAACAGATTTAATAAATAGGTCATTAGGGCAGCAGGGATGATGGATGACAAAGTTTCTGCAGGTTTTCTAAGACATTTTATGAATGAAATCTAACCCCTGTATCCTGACAAAAGTTCAATTTATTTAAGGCCAACTTTCATCTTCTCTAATGAAGTGAAGACATTTTAATGTATTAATTTGAGATACATAAATTTATGCTTTTTAAAACAATACTTTTTAGGAGTCTTGCTCTGCATGCTCTGGACGACACGAATCATTTAGAGATAAAAACAGGAATAAAGGATGAGAACGATGAGAGAGGATGGAGTTCTAGACTGATTTGTTGTTTAGTCAAGTTGGACTGACTGATGAATTTGACAGCGTGTAAGTGATCCTGCACTGATTTTACTTTGTGCACTACTCCTGAGCTCTTTCTCTGTGAAATACTATTATGTTACTAAACTGAGAACTACTAACCTGCCGTCAGATGCAAAAGGGGTCAAAATAAGAGACATGAGGAGAATGAGAGAGAACAAAAGAGAGGCTGGAGGATGAACAGATGAAAGGATGAGATAGACAAAAGGTGGGGCCGTGTAGAAGACGAGGTTGAACTCCATTTTTGCAAAAGATATTTCCCTGCTGATGACAGAGGAGTTGACAAAAGCAAATGTATACAGAACAGTCAAACAGTCGTGGGGATGCTGGTGTCCTCACAGAGCCTGTGTCTGACATGTAAGTGTTTTGGGGGTGACAGTTAAGGGGTTAATTTAGCAAACCTTACGAACTCCATCCTCCAAACAGACTGTGCTAATAAAAGTGGGTCACAGTCAACAGGTTCCAACCATGCAGAGATGCTCTGGATGCACCGCACTGCAGGAAGCGCTTGAAAGACTCGGAGACAACCAGATGTTGTCAAGTTTTCAAACGAACCCCCCACCTATGTGAC
Organism: Poecilia latipinna; assembly: GCF_001443285.1. Taxonomy (NCBI): domain Eukaryota; kingdom Metazoa; phylum Chordata; class Actinopteri; order Cyprinodontiformes; family Poeciliidae; genus Poecilia; species Poecilia latipinna. The sequence continues at coordinate 1,590,380 of NW_015112616.1, read as the reverse complement.
AAATACAGTTGGTGGAACTGCAATTCAAGTGACAGCAAAATAATTTAAAAAATGAACGTGTATAAAGGAATACAGTAGCTGGTATCTTTAAGGTACAACATAAGGCAAAGTTGTTTACCAGAAAGATGAATTACATGTATTTTGTTCTATCGTTTGACATATGATGCAAAAGTGCAAACCAGAATCCCAGAGAAGTGCCTTCTTGTTGTCGCTTTCTTCCCTTTTCAACAAGAATATGAAATCCATGCACTGTCTGCAAGACAACTCTGAGGTGCTTCACACATTTATGCAAGCCCACGCACACACACGCGCACACACACATTTACACACACGTTGGTACATTCTCTTAGAGCTTGGTGTGGACCATATCCGAAAGCTCGTTGACAGGCAGCAGGTGATGACGCCAAGGCCAGCTGCCGCTGCCCCACCTCCGCTCAGCTGTCCGAGCTCAGAGGAGCCTTTGAACAGCCTATTACCCCGACACATCACCAAGGGAAAGCAATCAGCTCCAGAGGTACACTTCTCTCACACCAGATGGCGCGGGAGATGAATCGAGCCATTATATTAGTGCTGGATAATTCCTCAGATGAAGCTAATTAAAAAGAAAAATAAGTGCTATCCTCCCTCGTCTTGCTTCCTTCGCGGTATTGACTGGAAACTCTGCGGACACCCTTTATCTTCGATAAAAAAGAAGTAGACAAAGGCAGAGGGAAATCAAACGTTTCTTTGCAACCTGTGAAAACACACCCCAAATAATTAGAATTACAGTGTGATGCGTTTTTGTCTTGGGGAAAAATTAAAGTGTTTAAGGTGTTACTACGGTGCTCCTTTTTATACCTCCATATAAAGGAGCACAAATGTGTCAAATGTTGGAAAGGAAGGAGATGAAAACAAATATTGAAAAAGTGGTTTTCTCATTCATACTGCATGTCAAAACACACTTAATAGGAGCCCTGCGTGCATAATTTTTTCTGGGGTGAATATCGTTGGGGCTTGTTGATAACAAGATGGGAAATTAACTTTGTCTATGTTAGAGTTGTAGTCAGAGCCTTTATGAAAATACCAGACAAAAAAATGGAACCATGTCAAAGAGCTCCGCAAATACGATACCTGCTCCGGCTTAAACTCGAGCAGACAGAGACAGGTGACACCGGAATGGGGATCTCAGTTAGCTTCAAAGGATTTAGGTAAACTCTGAAACAGTGCTTATGGCTCTCTTATCCACTTTTGTGTTAATGAAAAGCATGTCCTGAATCTGTCAGTGGAGATTAGGTGAATATCATTACTATTGTCCTTTTGCCAATGTAGATTCACTGAATCCAGAGGGATTACAGTCGAACCCATCCCGACTTGTATTGCCTTTCTCTGCCAAGGAAACTTGCACAAATTCTGACTTATCCAGGCTCCTGTTTCATGCTTAATTTTAGCATCCCTAAATAAATACCATGAACATCAAATTGGAGGTAGAACACCTTGACAATGATGTCTGTTCTCAGTTGCCCTAATAGATTTGCTGGGTTAACTAGAACTACTAAGACTTTTTTTTTTTAAATGAAATAATAAACTGCAAAATTTCAATTTTAAAAATAGAGAAAAATAAATTTACTTAAAAGTTTAAAAAATATACCTAAAAGTTTTCTGTCATGTTTCTGAACAAGTTCAGACAAAGATTCTTCACAGGAGGTTTCCCGTCCGATTTGTTTAAATAGTGCAAAGGGCACTTAAAAAAAAAAAAAAAAAAAAAAAAAAAACAACAACAAAAAACGATCAAATCCATATAAGATTTAAACTGAGTCCAAATTTTGTTCAGATCAATGTGACTCACAGCAATACAGTACAGTAATATGATCACATATCCAACACCATGCAGAGTAACTGGATAATAATAATCCAGTACAAGAAGAATAAATCAACAATATAATAACAATTGCTCTGTTTTTCTTTTCTTTTTTTTTTACTGAAGGAAGTCGTCCAGTCAACTGCTTTGACTTGTTGATTATGCACCAATCCTTCACCCAGAACACGTATGTGGAAAAATGTTATTCATTTTAACTGGATAAGAAACATCCAGTATGGATATTTATATTACAAAGAAGGAAAAAATCTTTGACCGTGGAACAGATAGAAAATTAAGGGTTGACATAATGATTCTAGCTTACTTTGATATTGCAGCTTCACGGTTTGACATTCGCTACTTTAGCTTTCTACACTTCTTCTGAAGACTCTGCAAGGATGTTTACATCTCGAATGTTTTCCTATTTGTTATTATCATGTACATGACTTTCTTCAGTGATGGGGTGAACTTTTATTTACCTTTTTATTTGATCAGACTAAAAGCATTTTCCTCAAAGTTAAATCCTTATGATGTTCCTTTTCAAAATTGTTACAAGAGACTTGCATTTTACAAAAAAGCAACATGCCCTGACACATTTTTAAATGTAACATAAAGGCAAATAAAGCACGCTGCCAAGCACACTGAAAAATGTAAGATATACAGAAAACATGTATTAATATTTAGTTTACAGCTTAATCGTTGCTCCTGTGTGTTCAGGAAAAATCGTGCTAAAGACACAGCGAAATTCATGATTTAACTAAAAAAATGTGTTTTCCCTGCTGGGAGACAAACAGGTCAGAACATTAAGTTCAATGGAAAACATATTTAGTTTGAGTGCCAAAGATACAACACACATATCAAATTATTATCAAATGCTGCTTGAACAGAATATCAAAATAACTGAAATCACAGCAGGTCAGGAAAGGAAACTAATTTGCCAGAGTGACATTTAATAATGCTTTTCAATGCAAACTCTCGCCATTGTGATAATTTCTTTTAAATGTTCAACTGTGTATTTATAATAATTTCATAGTGATATTCTTTCCCTATGGGTTTAACCTGGTAAAACCTTTCCTACTATGTTACTTAGATGCAAGAACATCTCATTTTACATTAATTTCATCAGACTTTACTTTAATAAAGGTGAACAGTCAATGCAAAACGCTTAACAGTGCAGCCTTAAAATGCTTTAAAAAATGATCTCTTTGTTATTGTTTCGCAACAAAATACTTCCTTGTTTAGTTTCTTTAAAAAGCCTTGTGAGTTCATTATTTTATCTTGTACTATAGGGTCATACAGTTCTGCTGCATGGTTTCCACATGGGGATTTTAGAAATGTTATTCAGAGTGAAAACCAAAAACCAATCCGAAAGTTAAATAAATAAAAAAAAAAAAAAAAAAAAAAAAAAAAAAACCCCAAAAAAGGCTTCCTAAACATGTAAATTTTAAAA
>NW_015112616.1:1540397-1584113 GCF_001443285.1 Poecilia latipinna | reverse complement strand
GGGGTTTTTAAAAATTTTTTTAAGAGTAAAAAAAAAAACCAACCCCAAAATAAAAAAAAAAAAAAAAAAAAAAAAAAAAAAAAAAAAAAACTCCACAAAAGGCTTGCTGACGATGTCAACTTTAAATAGAATAAAACTGAACACATCCACAAAATGCAAATTAGCCAATTATGTAGTCTGTGTAAGTCCAAGTTGGTCTAAAATACATCACAGACATGCCAGTGTCTGTAGAACGTAACAGCACCCAAACTTTATTTTAAGGCTCGTGTGAAGTGGTCAGCAATCAAAAGGATTCAGCAGAAGAGTTAAGCTCAAATCCTTTATTGAAATCCTCCTCAATTCTGAAGCTCTGTTGAGTGTAAATCTGCAATTTGGTCCTCCTCACTATTTGCCTCTAGTTTATAAAAAGATTCAACTCTTTGGTTTGTCACTTTTCCATTAGTGACAGACAAATGAAGGCTGTTTTGGAGACTCACCCCTTACATAATGCCTATTAGCTGGAATACGGGGTATGTGAATATAAAGCATGAAAGCAACCTCTCCTAATGCATGGAAGTTGCCTACAGTAAACTGTAAGCTACAGCAGGAAGAACAACATTTGTCTTTCACATTACAGTGCTTATTCTATGTTGAACATAAAAAGAATACAGAAACCTATCAAGAGAAGTTGGGTAGTTCGAATTAAGTTCAGAGCTTCACAGAAGACTGAAGGCATAAATGAGAGCAGCAGTGCAGGTTACTGGCTACACCCACAGCTAAGATGAGTTTAAAAATTCATAGAGTATCGATCCTTTCTGTCCAGCAAAGTAAAACAGTAGATTTAAGGGTAGTATCGGTGTATACAGTACCTGAAGTACAATGTTTAATGTACACGTTGAGGAGGCCATATATTGTTGATCCATCAGGAGGTCAACTGGGGTCGTAGCTTTTCCTTATGTAATAATTCTACAGCCCTTTTTGTTTTTCGTTGACGGTGACAATTAACAAGGGTGGGATGAGGTGTTGGACAATATGAAAGAAATGTTTCATTACAATTTTCACAAGTAAATCAAGTTAAAAGCAGATGTATATATACACTGTATTAAGACACAATCTGTTTTTTCTCACTAAAAAAAATCAGACTACACCTTTTGTTTACGACAGTTTAGATTTACTCAACTATTTCTATTTGTTGAAATTATTTTACTAGTTATTCAGCCAGATAGTGATAAATCATTATGTGTGGACTTGTACTGACTTCAACTGAACAGCCATTGAGCAAGAAAGAACCAACTGCTCCGAAAGTAAGATAAATTGGAGACAAGTCCCATAATTAACTAAACTGGAAATGTCTGGGCATATTAACCTTTGTTGTATTGGAGGAAAAAGTAAGAATCTTACAAGCCTGGGAACTACAAAAGTTCCCACTGATTTAATTGGTTACATGTCTTCTTATGCAGTTTTAACTTTATCTGTATGCGTGAGTTTGTTTTTGCAGGTAAGAAGAACCAAAATGACAAAAATAAATAAAATATGGAACTAAATCAAGGAGTCAAGCGCAGATTATTGTTTACAGACTAACCAGTCATGTTATTCTGATTTCTTGGGGGTGTAAAAGGAAGTTAAAAAACTAAATTTATTAGAATGGTAATTTGTTTCAGTCTGTATAACTGTAATTCCATGTCAGTAATTTACCCTGTCTGCCAATAACAAGGTATCATGCAAATAGCTTTGGAAGTGCCACTTTTGTCACTTCAATAAATGACAGTACACAACACATGCATCTTCCAACACCTTGCACACGTCAACAGAAAATCATCAAGCACTCATACTGGAACGTACACTGTAGACTTTGAATGTCTGCACAAGCTGCAGTTTCATCACACAATGCCTGTCAGACATGATTGATATACACTCAGTGTGGAAAATGAGTCTTAAATGGCCCAAGCTCTTGTCCGAATTGTAATTTCCACTTGACGATGTGATTACGCGGACTTGCTGCAGGGATGGGAATGTTGTTGTTGTTGTGCCTTTTCTCCAGTGCTTTTCTTATCAACTTGCTGGACAGCACATTGTTTGGAAGGTTTTTCTTGCAATTTGAAAAACACAAACCCGCTGCTCGCGTTTGAACACTAATGCTAGAACTATTGAAAAAAACAAAAAAAAAAACAAAAAAAAAACAAGGATTTCATCCATAAACCTCAACTTTCAACCAACAGTGTAGGAGCGAATTAGGAACACACAAAAATAGTATATGCAAAACAGATAAGAATATGTTGTAAACGCAACCTTGAAATGCTAATACCGCTGCGAGTCTCGAAACTTTCTCTGACAGATATTCAGCACAATAGTTTGATGTTTATGTAAATCATATCTTGCTGACAGATGTAATGCCATCTTTGTGTCTTTGGCTGGGCAAACAAAAGGAAAAGCGAGAAGGGGAGAGTAAGTGCTGAAGAGCTCGTCTATTGTTTCGACAGCTTGTGTCCCTAGCATCTGGCATCAAGCGGCAACAGCACGTCAAGATTAATGAAATGTTACTCTTATTCATCTACGGCATGCTGTACAGTATATAAATATATACGCCTTTAAAAACTGCAGGGACACATGTAGTGCCCAGCAGTTGCTGGGTGTGCCGTCTCCGTTTAGGAAACTTTCTGAACTTTCAGGGCTGCAAACTCAAAAAAGACGAGGCTTCAGCTGTACTGTACCACAATTTAAAAACAAATGCTCAGCTCACGGTTTAGCGACTAGATAATCTTAATGTCTTCCTCGCTATATACTGAAGCTTTAAATTCCAATCAATGAAGTGAAATTAAAGACCATGTGAATGACTTTTGGTGCGAGTCGACTGAGCGGACTTGTTAGTGGGAGCAGGGCCATGGTGACAAGAGCGTAACACAGACTGCTCCCTCACTTTCCTCTTCCCATTTAATTTTCCAATCCACTTCCCCCACATAGTTAGGAGAAGTGACTTTTGTTCTGGTTTGATACACCATCTAATGAGAGCTACTAAGAGCCTGTTGAAATCATTCCTTAATAACACATTCTGAATGCTCTGAGTGGGGAATATTTTTTTCCTCTATCTCCCCATTCAGGGCTTAATATATTCTTTCGTTCACATTTTTACCCCCATTTTCCTTCCTTTGCTTTCATTAACTGTACTTCTGGTGGAAGAAAATATGTTTTGAAAATCATCACACTTTGATTTTATATGATTTTAACAAGTAATGCATTTTGGTTTTTACTGGCCGAGCTGCAGCAGAAGATCATAAAATAAGCCGCATATGGGTTCGGGATTTTCTCTGCAAAGATTCACTGGAAGAAATATTCATGTAAAAATAAGCTCTTATCTCAATAAAGCCATAGGATTTACCAAGTAGACTTGATTTGATCCCAAATTGGCAACACATCTGCCATGAAAACTTATTATAATCTCGTTTTGAGGCAGGCTGCGTACTGTAAGGGAACGTGATGCTTTCTATAAATAATTAATTACTCACCACTATGTGTAATCACTAGATGCACTATTGAACTGATAAGTACATGACAGCAGGGCTTGTCCATCCTTAATCTATTCCTCTTGCTTGACATACTCCATCTGTAACAAGAACAAGTGACCTGACCTCTCTGGCAGTATTTCTGTCTGCTCGAAACTCCTCTGTGATTTAAATGTTATCTGTTTCAAAGATAATGCACCATTTCTTCCACTTCCCCGGGCTGTGGGTATTAGTTACAGTTGAAACACTGGTTGGTATTCCGCTTTGAATCTTGGAATTGTGTCGGCACCTTGAGCTTTGATTGGATCTGTGCAAATACATGTATATGCAAATTTGCCAGACATGAGTTCTTGCTCAGGGTGAAATGGAAAACAGTGGTTGAATTCTGACGAGGCTTCTGCGTGGACTTTTCTCCCTCCTCCTCCTCTGTCTCTTTTTTCTCCTTAGAGAGCAGCATTTGGTGATCTATAAATTCCCAGTAAATCTCAGAGCCTGGGTGCCTTCCCTGACATTTCCACACTCCCACATAGCATATTTTTAAGCAGGTAAAATCCATAATCTGTGTCAATGGTATCACACGGTCTATTCACAGGGGACCCAGTGTGCACTAAACTGGCCAAGAAAGCAGTACAGAGACTCAGAGAAGGTAAAAAAAAAAAAAAATGTTTGTTCTTACCTCTGTTGTTATACACATGTTTCAAGGCCTACAGCACTGCTGCTCTTACAACAGCAGAGACAATCCAGCAGTCTGCCTTTAACTCTATTCTTATAACCAGACTTAATCTGACCACATTCAAACCAAACATGTATCTGTTTGAACAATTAAACCTTTAATCTTAAATAGAACAAATAAAACAATTTTTCACACAGAAACATTATGGCCTACACAAAGTTGACTTTAGAGTTATCACCCTCTACAATAAGGTTAAGCCACAAAATGTCATTAACGTGTAATATGATTGCTTACTTTAACGGAGCATACAATTGGAAGGTTGACTGGAGGAAAAAGATGTGTCAGAAAAAAGGTAAAAAGCCAACAAGAATACCATTGTGATGCAAAGGCTATTTCTGTCTTCTGTTAATTTGCAATTTTTGGAGAAATGCAAGTTTGGGTTTCTATTAGCCGTGAGCCGCAACTATGAAATGTAACACTTACAAATATTACTCTGTGTACATCTGTAAAATATTTGAGTGTCACTTTTTGATTTTAATTACCAAAAATATTTTTTCATATATATTTTAATTGATAAATTACTGTATATTTGTATATGTATAGATTATGTTATATTTATGTTTAAATATAACAAAACCATGATCAAATTTCACTTTAATACCTTAAAAATATGCTCTAAATGCCAGATGTTTTTTAATTGAACAATCTGGGATGTTCTCAGTAGAAGCAGTTCTGCAAACAGGCTGCAGTACTTGAAAAATATTGCCATGTGGTGGAACATAGCACATAAAAGAGAGGATTATGTAAAAGTCCCAAGTGAACGAGAAACAGTTTGTTGATTGTCTTCAAGTTTGAAAGGTACGTTTTAGTTCCAATAAAAAAAAAATAAAAAAAACACTGTTTTGTTATTTTTGTTTCAGACAGAAACTCGTGGATGGATTGTTTTATTATTATGTCACAAAGTTAATGATGATTTATGTCCTGTCTAACTAAAATAGATGAAATGATAATCTCAGTTATGCAAAGCAGAAATAAAAACATATTTGTTTTTTTTTAATTTGAGTTGTTAAAAATACTGATATAATATTGTGTTTCTGTAAGTTGTTAAAGTCTTATGTGTTTTCCAGATTTGCCATTTTATAGCACAATCAAGTATATTACCTTCAGTTGTATATGTCTTACATAACTTAAAAGAAACCTTATTTCGCATTTTGACACATTGAAGTTGGGCTTCTGTCTCTTTAAGAACCTCCTACTCTTTCCGACTCTACATTGAAATTGTCTAGGGACATATCAGCAAATAGTTTTTTTCCTTCAACAAAGTTTCATTAGTTAAAGACTAATATTTCCATATCTGTTGCAAGAGGCTGTCGATCGTTGTTCTCGAGATAAGATATGATGCCAGGTCAAATCTGATCCTGTTTTGGGATTTAACTCAATTGCATTTGACTTTGCCGACAAAATTAACTGTTAATCCTGGAGATTTACACACTTTTTCTCAGAGCAAATGTGCATTATTAGATCATTTCCTTGTCAACTGTGTTTATAAGTATAGTTGACTTTATTTTAATTAAATCAACCAGTATAGAACTATTTCATCTTAAAACAACAAAAGCAAGGATACATCATTTTACGTGTAGCAACTGAATACAAAGAGACTGTGGAAACACTTTCTAGCTTTGTACCATTTTTCTTACATGACGTCTCCATGCATCCTCATCATTTGTAGCGTTTTAACTAGCTGCGTTGCTCCCTTTATTTTCACCCATTTAGGTAAGAAAGGATAAACACACATGATGCACCTTAAAAAAGTAATTATCACACTGTGTGCATGCATCCCGGTATTGTGATGGCGCTAATCATCAGTCTATCAGGATATCTGTCGTTAATCTGTGTTGACATGATAATTCCTGTCGGTTCTGTTTGAGGTGTTTTTGAGAACCTCCACGCAGCAGGGTAGCATGGGTGCATGTGTGTGTGTGTGTGTGTGTGTGTGTGTGTGTGTGCACGTCTCTTTTTCTGGAAGAAATAAGAAGCAGATGCACTCAGTGTCACAGCCTGTTAACACTGCACAGACTGTTAACGGAAAAGATTGTAACAGACCTTATGTTTCTTTCATTTTTTCCCCCTTGTTGTGTCTCTAACTAACAAGTGAAAGGAGAAATTACCTGATTGATGAACAAACTCATTCCTCACATGTAATTAATACACTACTAATGGCCGGCCATTTGTCTTTCATGCTGTGCAGTAAGAGATGTAGGGCAAAATGCAATGATGAAGTTTCCAGACTGAGCTTTCTGGGATGTGGAAGATTGGGTTTCTTCTGCAAGATTTTGTTACTTAATGGCTTTTTGGGAAGCCTTAGGGATATGTAATGGACCGTGTAATGGATAAAGGATGATATTGATTGGCATGTGTTGACTTAACAATTTTGATGTGGAGAATTTATATTGATAAATGGAAGAGGATGCTACTGTGAGAAATAAATGCAACTTTTTTTTGTTGTTGTTGTGTGCAATGAATAGTTAAAAGCCAGAGACATAATCGATGACATTGCCATAGAAACAAATGTGCGGAAAGAGTAGATAATGGAGGATAATGTGGAAACTGGTAGGGACCATGAAGATGAAATGCGTAGGAGAATAAGGGCCACGCTTTAAGTTTTCTTGAACAGCACAAACATGGCACAAAACAAGAAAGTGCTATAATGAGGGGCTATACCAAGTGAGGTTCACAAGATAAAGAGGAGAACTCTGCAAACAGACATTCAAACACAATAAACGAGGAATCAAAGAGGAACTTGCAAGAGAGCTAAAATTACCGTTTGATTAAAAATATGTTCCCTGAGGGTTCAGTGCAGCTCATTGATGATTACAACCCAGAGAACACAGAGACACAAACCCTTCTGCATTTCATTTAAACTTTTAAATAAGTCGGATTATTCGATCAATAAAATACATGGTCAGTCGGAAAGGTGAAGGGGTAGCGCACATGTAATCGAACTGTCTGACTTGGCACGATGATAGTGATGGAACAAGTGGGGAGAGAAGAAGGGAAGAGGAAGAGAGAAGCGAGAGATGGTGATGGATGACCCAACATCCAGCATAGTATCATATCTCTGTGGATTAAATGCTCTGGGAAGCTGGCCCCAGAGTGTGCTTGTGCATATCATTAAGGCCCACGAAGAGGAGGAGGAGGGCACGTTGAAGCTGCTGCGTGGCCAAGAGCACTGGGAGGCCACGTCTCACAGCTGGTGCTCAGACTACGAAGGGTTTGTGAGAAAAAGGATAGGGTTTTATAGCTTGTGTAGTCCTTTTTTTTTTCTTCACCGAGTATTTGAGATGATAAACATTTCATCTGGACAGAGGGAGAGAAATCAAAGTAACCCTGCAGGACTGGGTTGTTGTTTGCGTCTGAGTGCGTGGGTTGCTTGCGTGCGTGCAAGGTTTAGCTCGTGTGTACTTTACCTGGTGTGCTTGCAACCCGTGTTGTTCTTCCGGAAGGCACTTTAAAAAACACACTATGTCAGATATTGAAGTCTACTGTATAATTTGGCGGGTCTGTGCACGGAGGCCGGCTGTGGTATGAGTCATTGATTACACATCAGCTTAGTATGCTGCAGTGCAGACCCCTACATTGGTGGAGAAAGCAACTTGAAGCCCCCAATCAATAGCTGCAACCCTGTGAAGCTTTCCGTCAGGTCCAGAGCGAAGGACTTCCCACCTCTCCTCTGCGCCTGGGCCTAACCTTTTGCAGGGAGAGGTGATAGAGAAGCTCATCATTTCTAATGAGGAATTAGCGAATGGGTGAGAAGAAATGACTGTCAGCAGCACATTAAGGAGTCCGAGAGCTCTTGGAGACGCAGAAGCGCCAAACTGCATTCACATGGGAGCAGGAGATTTCTTGAGCAGCAGATGACAGGGATTAACGGCTGTGCAGGAATCCCTCACGATAAGAAAACATATCTGTGTTCTGTTCATTATTTTAACATTGTCAGTTCATCTTGAGAAAATGTATTTTTACAAGGTTGCATATGCTTTATTCACATCTCTTCTGGATTATTGGAATACTTTTTTATACTGGTCTAGATCAATCATCCCTGTAGCATTAACTAATTGTCCAGAGAATACTGCGGTTTGACTTCTAATTGGTAAAAAAAGAAGCATAAAAACTATCCTCATTGGCTTACTGTCATTGCATGGTTTTTGGAGTTTATTTGCTAATTGGCCTAGTCGTATCCTATACATGTTCTCCATAGCATCCATACACCGGCTGTGGCCACCACAGTAACTGGTCTTGTCTTTTATCCAAGAAGCATTTTTAGCTTTAGACTATACTAAAAAAAGAAACAATCAGCAAGAAATTACTGTTGTGGCATTCATGAATTAAACATATCTAATGAGAGGTTCCTGCCAATAAAGAGTGGTAGGTCCAAGTGGTTTTTGTTTTTGCAGTGTTTCACTCAAATTCACACAACACAACAGGCACAAGGTGATGAGTGCATCACAGCACACGTGACTTTTATATGTCTAAGTCGTTAAATAGGGAGTGGGCATTTTGGGGGGAAAGTGAAGTAGGGTGTGCTTTCTTTGAAATTTACTTGAAGTTGTGACTAAAGAAGACAAACTGACTTCTTCAAAAACCAAGAAAAAAAGTTTGCTGGATCTGGAGACTTTTCTTGATGAGAAACCAACAAATATTTCCAAGAAAAACATCTTTTTTGAGTTATTTGCTCACTTAAAACCCAAAGATGAAAATAACAGGAATGAGAAGAGAATCATTTAATACTACTAAGTGGTAGAGTAGTTCCTAGTGAAAACAAAGGACTTTGTCTTTTAAATGTGTAAAGAATGGATCTACAAGATCCAACTCACTTTTAAGACCTATCTGTACAGACCATTTCCAATTTGTCACATCAGTGGAACTTTGCTGATTTGGCTTAGCCACGACTTATAATTTTTATTTTAAGCATTTTCGCTGGATTTTACTCATCGCTCTAAGTACCGTATTTTCCTCACTATAAGGCGCACCGCATTATAAGGCGCATAGAATAGACGCTACAGTAGAGGCTGGAGTTACGTTATGCATCCACTAGATGGAGCTGCACTAAAGTGAATGTCAGCAAAACAGTCCGACTCCGGTTGGCGAGGAGAGCTTTCCGTGACTGGGCCGGGGCGTGGCCGGACGATGGTCACCCTTCTCCGTTCGTGCACAGCATGTTGGTGGAGAACGTGGCGCTAAATGACCTGCAGACGACCTGATTCTAGACGGTCGGTAGGTAGATGGGTCAGTCAAACTTTATTAACAACGAATTCTGACAACTATCCAAGCATGCACCGCGCGCTTCTTCTACGGGTGAAAATGAAGTCGGCGGGTGCTTACCGTAGTTGCTAGACCTGTTGTTGCTCAATATTGGTCCATATATAAGTTACACCGGATTATAAGGCGCACTGTCGGCTTTTGAGGAAATTGAAGGTTTTTAGGTACACCTTACAAAATGTAAATGAAGGCCATTCGGAAAATAAAGTATTGTAACATCAGTTCTACTATCAATTTTTACCTAACCCAAAATGAACTTACTTCAACACAAGAAATATGAACACTTGCATAGTCCACTTACCATATACTCAACACTTGCACATAACTTAGGCTACAATCTTGGATTTTGTTGGACTTGTCTCATAATACACACTTGCATATATTGCAGCATGGGGGTTACTAGAATATTGTTTGTTTTGTGTATGGAACACATATATTCGGATTCTTGTGGTGGGCTCCTTAGTGGGTAATTTGCATGTTTGGTCGTTTATAAGTTATGGTGACTTTTTTTTTTCTCCTGTAGAGCTATGCTGATCAAGTCCAGGAGAGCTTTGCTGTTCTGGCTGCCTCTACAGAATAATCCTGCTTTACCTGATGTTCATTGATGTGGTGATACAGTTGTTGCCTCTGAACGTTGCTACATGGTTAATCAATACTTACCTTGTATTTTATTCTGTGCTTCTAGACAATCCCAAATACACATTGACCTAAATAAGAGCAGCAGCTCTGAGCATCATCCTCACCCAACCGCGATCAGGGAACTCACTTCTGACATGAAATTCAATGGATTACTAATATCAAAACATTGTAACCATTTTTTTAAAGAACCATACAGTAACCCCGTGTAACCACACAACAAAGCAATATCCAGAGGACTGAACTTTAAAGACAGAACTTTTAGCAAAGCAGAAGCTCGCTGAAGCTCTAAAATCAGAACCAGTGCATTTGTTTGAAATCACATGATGCATTTCATGGTAAAGAGATGAATCAATCCAAATGACAGAAACACATTCACAGCTAATTAAAAACGTAATTGCGTGCACTTTACCCATTTAGAGGAAGATGAATGTGAAATCATTAGGCATCCTCTGAAAACCAGATGTTCATTAAATTATGTCTATACAAGTGCCATTGTTCAATAGATTGCCAGAATATATGCTTACAGTAAAATGCTGGCTAATTCACCCCTTAAAGCGCTTTAATTGATTTGAGCCTGCAAAAATAACACATTACCAGCACAAATACCCCATTTCTACTGCACAACATCAAAAAAACCAGAGCCGTCATGAAAGTTAACTATTATTTCTTGCATTTCTTTCTGTGATTCTAAAGCTCATCCATTATTAAGATCAATTCAAGAATCTGAAATGAATCGTGAATGAATAAGAAGTCTGATTAATCTCAAGAGAAGGATCCAGTTGCCAGGCAATGTTACTTTTTAATAAATAATATCCTTAACCTCTAAACTTAAGAGTGTAATATGCGTTTGATGCATGGTAATCACAGCAGAGACAAGGCTACATTCTGCTTCTTCTGGCCTCAGACAAAAACATCTCTGGAGAATGCAGCAATTGGGCCCCACTCTCTAGCGCTCTCTCCCCTCCCCCTTTTCTCTCAATTAGCCCCCACTGTGCAACTCATTGGCTTTGCTGTAACAGTCCCTTAACAATACTTACCCGGCCTAGTCATTACTCAGTTCTACAAGACAGGGACTGCCATCTGCATATTTAGAAGGGATAAGGCAGAGTCTGATAAAGATTATCTCCAATCCTGGGGCTCCCTGTGAAGAATAAGAGACAGGCGTTTTCAAATTTGCACCAGGGATGCCTACAATTGTTTTCTTTTCTTTGGGAAGGTTTCGTCACTAATAATCCCGGGGTGGAAAGCCAAAACCAAAAGTTATAACAGAATTTGAGAAATTTTATTTAGGTGTGGTAAAATTAGATCCAATTAAAGAAAGAAAATCTGGATTTCAACTAGGCTGATCCATATTTTGTGAGACACCATCTCCTATTTTTTCCCTGAATACTTGTGGCACCTCATAGATTGTGGTGCCCTGAGTGGGAAGCCATATTAAAATAAAAACCATCATCAGTCTCTAAGTTTTATGTTTTCATATACATACATACAAAAAGCTCTGCTTGTATGATGTCTCAAAAAATATTTTTAGTCTCCAGAAAGCTTGGTAACCATGAGTTTAAAACCAATTTATGACCATTGACAATCAATCAACCTGTCCATTTCAGAGTAGCCCCACAAATAAGAAACACATATTCAAAAAGAGGCACTGAAAAGAACCAAAAAGAGTGTGTAATAGTGAAAAATAAAGCATCACATGTTGCAGTTTCTCAAAGCTTGTTCCTTTACCCACTTACATTTAAGTGTGTCTGATTGTGTGGGAAGAGATGGGGAGGCACCACAAATATATGGCAAGGCCCACTGTGGTCTTGCCTTAACGTCATTAGTGATTTTCACAAAACTTAAGCAAAAATGTTTGAAATTCTTGTTAAAACCACCTACATATTATTTGTCTTCCCTTGAGATCTTACCGAGTTAGGATCCAACGTTGGCCACGAAACACAGATTCTTTGTTTTAGACTGCCAAACAGCAGTGACAAGCTGGAAACAAAAATCCTCTAATTTTGTCACTTTCTACTTTTTTATTTTTTATTTTCCCTTTTAGCTCGTGTAGATTGGATATTTTCAGCTCTGAGACAAGATCAAAAGCTATATCTCTGGGTTGTTTTACTGGTACACAAAGAACAATGGCCTTCTTTTTACATTTCGTATTTTACACTTGCATATTCTCCTCTTTTATTCATCTTCCTTTTGTTTGTGCTACAACAATTGCAATGTGTTAGAATGTGCTTTTGTTAGTCACAGCTCTTGATGCTTATTTGCCTAATATACATCAATCATGCAGAACAGATCAGAAAATAAAGTCAGCCTGTCAATACTTTTTACATTAGTTTTTTGACTCACTATTGGCTAATCTAAAAGTAAAAATGCTGGAGTAAAATTAACAAATAAATACATGTTAGGCATGAAGTTGTATGTAAAGGGTGTAAATTTGATGTTTTTTTAGCTTATATTTTTGCTTTTGTCCCCTTTATTTTATTAGTATTAACTGAATAAATGTAATTGTTAATGGGGGAAGGTTGTCTGATTAAAAGCTCTGCAGATATTGCTCCTAAGAAACTCAAACAACATGCCTCTAAAAAGGTTGTGTAAAATTAAGAGTCAGATGCCATGTGCTGAGCAACTACCTCTCCCAGTCGCTGCACTTGTGGAGCTCATAAGGAGGCCTGGTGAACATTCACTAGGTGGCAGTCAAGTAACATCAAACCAGCTGGCTAACATATGCTTCCACGCATATATCAAGAGAAGAGAGATGGACTGATAATGTGGATTAATGTTATTTCCCTGTTTTATGGTTGCATCAAAATGTATCATTTATTTATTTTTTTAAAGAAAAGAAATAAGTTTAGAACAAATGCTTCTGACGAGGCTGATCATCTGTTTTTCTTTTTGTACATCATACTGTTTGTCAGTGTTTTTGTCATGGTTGGACTTGGCTGCAGTGGGTTTGCTTAGGAGGAGCTCCCTCTCTGTCTCTCTCTCTCTCTCTGTCTCTCTCTCTCTTTTTATACTTTAAGGATCTGTAAATTGCCCAAGCTGTGTTCCTTCCTCTGATATCTACCCACCTGAAACTGCTGTTCCTACACTTCACTGAAGCTATTATAGAAAAAGACTTTGGCAGATCAATGAAATCCCCTTTAGATGAGAGAGAGCCATACAGGCACTTTGATCAATGCCAGATCAATTCCACTGTTTTGCCCAAAACCTTGAGCCAAATAAAAGTGAGACTTCTTGTCGAGAAGCAGCAGTTGCCAATAATAATAACAGTGTCTCAGTCAATGGAAGCCTGTATCTGTTTTCTGGCTACAGTATATCGTCTCCATGGCTAGGTTCGGGACACACCTGCTGGTCTCCCTGTCTGCATGTTTCCCCATCTTCTCTCTTTCAAACGTCTAGCAGTGACAGGTGCTTCAGTGCAATCTGAGCTGGCAACTTACATCAAAGCTCTCAACGTTTCCTAAAGAGGAACTGAAAGTCTTCATTAAAGAGACTCTGCGTCTGACAAGACTAAGTGCTGTCTGTAACTGAGATGGCAGCAGATTGAGTGAAGGAGTTGCAGTCAGATTCATTGTCACTGTGCTATATGTTCCTCATCAACAACTACCGACAGTACAGTTTGTGTGGATTAGCATTATGCATCTGTCTAGTGTTGGTGGAAGAGTAAAGAATGTGGAGACAAGCTGCAGTCTTGTTTTCAGAAATTGTGATTTTAATTTCGTAAATAAGAGAGAGTTTATCAGGGATTACACTATTCTGGGCATATTTCAGAGTTTTCTGTTCATAAAAAAATAACATATTTTCCAACTCACATTTGGCTAATGCTGGAGTGAATCAACCTTGGATTTTGGCTTTCTACACAACTGAATCTGCGGCAAACACCACTTTATCCCCAGCTAAACCAGGCTGCACTAGATTTGTAGGACTTATTGAAAAAATTCCGTTGCATGAGAGATGCCACCCCCGAAATGCTGTTTACACTTTACATATCCACTACTGCTACTGAATAGATGCAAACAATACTCTAATGTTGCTGCAATGCCCTAGTAATAACATTAATTAATCTCAAACTACACTATCCAGAGCCTCGGTCTGCACTAATAGAGATCCAAATGTTGGGGACCAAATAAATACTAGCAAGTAAGACTGAGCTGACTGCAGCTTCTACTGTCTTTGTATGGAGCGCATGTTCCCTCAGGTGAGGTCCTTGACACCACAGAGCCGAATATATCTGCTTGAACTGAATCTCAAGAAGTTAGGAGTAAAAGCAGAGGAAAAACCAACAAATATAATTTTATTTACTTTGTACATGTACTAATAAGTACATGTACAAAGTAACAATTTTTCAATATCTTAGTTGATAAATATGTTGGGTTAGTTTTTCCCCACCTTAAATCACATACAGTTGCAATTTTTTTTTTTTTTTTTTTAATAATGCTAAGATCTTAAAAAAATAAATAAATAAAAAAAATCCAAACACCTTCTTTAGGAGGAGGGAACAAAATATATGTTGATTGAGATTCATCAACACAACATTAAGGTAAATTTCATTACATGTTTTGGCTATATTTATTTGTTAAATTGTAGTAACATTTATTACATAAAACAATTAAAAATAAAAATATTTTAAATGTAAAAAAAAAAAAAAAACTAAGACAAAAACATCTTATTACTAAAATTCCCTGTACGTGAACTGTGCACAATTTATTTTTTTTACAACACATGGGTTATATAAAATAAGAAGAGGAATCTAGCTTCATACAATTTAAATTTCACAATATGCAATTTATTCCTTCATGTTTGGACGCATAAAACTCATTTTAGATACACACATGTACACGGTAAGCTAAGAAACAGTGTGTCTGCATCTCATTAAAAACTTTCCCATAGTGCTTCACAAAATCAACTTGTCTGACAGTTTTGAAATGTGTTATATATGAGATTATTTTTTTTTTATTTCCAATATACATTAAAAATATTTTTTGAAGCTATAGCAAAAAAAAAAAACGCAATAATTTTACATTCACATTTGTTGTTAATTTTATCTCTTTATATCCTCAGCCTTGAAGTTAGCGTTGGTACCTTTAACAGAGAATGCCAACAACTATTATTATTTTTTTTTTGCACTGGAAACAAATCTTCTGCTCTGGTCACAACAGGCTTGGACTCCTCTGTGGACTGAAGGTTGGAGAACAGCATGGCAGTATTTGCAGAGTCAAGTATGCTCATCCTGTGCTCTGCACCAGAGCAATTCAGGAGTTGTTAATACATTTCTGTGCTTCTCCAGCTGTCCACGGCTTCACAATTATATATTTCCACCAGTTCAAAACAAGAAAAACACATCTGAGGTCTTTAATAATGTAGACAAGGGAGCCACTTTGCCACACCCGCACAATGCATCCAAAAATTAGTGTCAAACGCATGCAGAGTTTGAAATGGCTTGGCTAGAAAAGACAGACTGAAAAATAAATATGTCAAACATATTGGCATTCGGCATGAATAATGGATATTCTAATACATGAGCACGTTGTATTGTATTGCAAAACAGCCATATGAAATATACATAATCTAATTAGACAATGTTCTCGGACATGGCACAGCCGGTTTTTGATCAATATGTAATAAGATCTAGTATCAATTAGTAATGGTCAGGGGTGGAGATTTAGCGGCAGGAGCATTGCGACTCTAAAAGGTAAGTAAAACTGCTGGAAAGCTACTACGGCATCCAGAGCAAACTAATCACACAATAAAGAATTAAACACACCACTTATAAGGTGCAATATTGAAAGTTCAGATTTACTGCATCAGCTATGCCCACTCTATTGATTAAAGGAATTATGTCTGTTTGGTTTCCGACTCACATCTATGTAGTAAAGACTCTCCATATGTAAGAGGATCGCCTCGGAGAAAGTGATTATAAACCCATTTTTAAAAATATGAAATGTATTTATGACCAGTTTTGTTTCTTTTTCTTTTAAATGTTGCATGAGTTTTTCAGTATACAAACTTTTTTTCTAAATTGAAAACAGCAAAGGGATTACCTCTGGAAAAGTATGACACTGGATGA
The DNA here is from genome assembly GCF_001443285.1 of Poecilia latipinna. Lineage (NCBI taxonomy): Eukaryota > Metazoa > Chordata > Actinopteri > Cyprinodontiformes > Poeciliidae > Poecilia > Poecilia latipinna. Next base: position 1,567,939 of record NW_015112616.1, on the reverse strand, counting down.
CTAAGAGATCAACTTGCCATACAGGATGAGTATATTATGAAGTGCTGGTATAAGGGTTATACAATCCACTTTTCAAAGTTACCACCCTGCCTTTTCACTCAAACTGTGAGATTAATCCTGACTTATATTCATATCTATCAATCCTCTCATGGCCACAAATCAGTGCGGCTCAAGGATCTCTGGCAGGGACATGCTGAAAAGTCCGATTGCTATCTAACCTGTTTCGCTGCTGGAGGAGGCGATCGGCCTATTTCTAACACAGGGGGCAATACGTTTGCCTGCTTGCACTTGTGTACGAGAGTGTGTGAAGGGAAGTCACTGAAGCAAAGACAGAGCGTGCACTTGAATGATTGAGGTTACCTGGGTGACCTCATAAACCAAAACCCATGGCAGTCTCCCAAGGTGAACGCTGAATTATGCCGTCATTAAAGGACAGGCCCAGTTGCCAAGGTTAGTATGTAAAGTATAATCATCCTCCTCCCTCTTCTTCCAGTCTCTCATTAGTCCACCTCACAGGGCCAGCACAGATTATACCTTGAACTTGCTTGCCAATTGCTCTCTGCTCGCTGGGATTGGTTCTGCTACAGGCCATTTAGATGCCCTCCCACAATCGACAGCTAGCCGGACCTACGATTGTGCAGGTGTAGAATTTACATGCGCTCGCAAAAGTCTGCATATACTCTGGGTGTATGTGTGTTCCAGGCTGCAGTGAGCTCACGGCAGACAGATCACAGAATTTGTCCCATAAAAAATGAGGGATGATATGACTTACAGCCGCATTATGTCCTAATTTATAAAAGAACCGCTTGGATGAGGCCCGCTGGCATTTCAACCGTTTGTTGAAATTAGGATCATTTGTTTTGTTTCCCTTGGCACTGTGTGCTGATTCAGATCCTTCACGCTAAAAAGGGTCTCTGTAGCGTTTTAAGTGCAATACCACATAAATACTGCATGTGTCAAATGCAACCTCTCTCTTCGAGAGGCTATGTGTTGAAAGTATTGGCAAACAAATGCTTGCTGCTATCAAACATGGACACATTCTGGCACTAGATCACAGTGGCACACACAAAAGCTAAGTTAATGCAATGCTGGAAACAATAAAGATTTTATGTTAAGGAAAATTAATGAATGAATTCATCGTTATTAGAATTTTCTTTTTTTTCTGTGTCACAGATACAGTAAAAGTAAGTGTTAATTTAAAAAAAAAAGGATTTTTACACATAAAGAGAGGTTATATGAAGTAACTGTATCAGTACAATGCAACTAACTGCAATAGAAAGCAGCTTAAATTAAGTGATTTCAGCTGAGAGAAGCAGAGAGAAGTTTTATTCAGAGTTAAGCCTATGTCACTTCAGTGTGAGGTAAGAAATCCTAGTCAGAATAACTTTCTGATGCTAAGCTAATGCTGTTCAAAGAAACCACACTTCATGGCACCCTTGTTAAAAAAAAGACTCTCAATAAATTCAGGTTTTATTGTGGTAACCTAAGCTCACTGTAAAAATGAAGAAAAAAAAAGAGTCATCAACAAGAGCAAGAGGAAGTAAATCCCATGGTAAATATGGTTATCTTGGACAGAATTACGGGAGGCAAAAATAGTCTTTTCATTTTTTTTTTAATACATAACTTATAGAAGTGACATAAATGTAAAGTAGTGGTTGCATGAAAAACTGTGAAAGTTATGAAATTTCGATGAGTAAGAGTTTATAAGTCCACCCCGTCCTGACTAGTCGACAATTTTTTTTTCCATTCTGACATTTGTGTGCCGACAGTAAAACACTGATGTTTAACGACTCCACAGAATCCCTTTCGAAAAATTCGAACTACCCCTTTAATGGTTTCTCTAGAGAATGAGTTTCAGCCTCGTAGAATCTTGGCACAGTTATGTCTACAGACTGTTTGTGTTTTCATAAAAGTGATAGATCATGTTTATCCACTTTTCCACTTACTGTTGTCAATTGCCTGCTAATCTTGGTATTGGACGTCAAGAGCGGGTATTCATTTCAAAACTGGCTGTGACACACAGCACACTTCAATCTACGAGCCCCTTTTGGTTGGATGTACAGCTGCTAAAAAGTACCACATTCTGGCTCCACTGATGTGTCTCCTCTGAGTTGCTTGTGGAGTACGCTGCCTTTCCATTGAGTCAAATTCTTTTTTTTCCGTGGCTTTGCGTAGAGGCTTTTAAGACAAAAACAGAGCTTAGGGAACTGTTCTAATGTAGAACATCACAGATTATGACGGTGCAGCCCAATCCCCAGAAGAGAATAAAGAACTGTCTCATTCCTGTTTGGGTGTGAAAAAGTAGAAGGATGATTTTTGGGAGAATGATAGAGAAGATACCTGTTAATGTAAGATTGATTCTAAGACAACAACTATGATGTAAGTGAACAGACTTTGATGTATTGCATGGTGTTTATGGAGTATTTCAGGGTATTATTGTATAAAAGCTTCACTCCATGTGGAACTGAATACTGACCCTCAAAATGCCAGTATTTCTCAGTTTTTCAGGAACTGTGGTGCCACTGGGAGTTTAACACACAACCTCTTGGGCTTATGGAGAATGTTTCACAAAAAAGAAAAAAGAAAAAAAGAAAAAGAAAAACATCCCTGAATAAAAATGGTTTGTGGATGTCAAAGGTTAGAGGGGCATGGCCAGGCTGATCAAAGCCAAAAGTAGCTCAAAGATCCATTTGTTGCAAGTAGCAAATTTGGAAAGCCATTCCTAAAAGCGCAACACATCAAACTAGCAGCAAAAGACCACAACTGGGCCTCTGCTGTCCATTACGAGCAGAAACGTGGACTGCAGTTTGCAAATTGAACAATAACAGATTCGATAAAAAGCTGCTTGGTGGGGTGACTCGCAGGTTTAGCTCCAATACACTCAAATAGGAGCAGAGCCAGAATTTTGGTTAAGCAACATGACGAACAACACATTCAAATCATGGATGTGCATACAACAATCTGTCATATCAATATAGAGAAAAGTCTCAAAGGCAGATTAATGAATCAATGTCATAATAAATTAAAGTCATACAATATTCTACTAGCAAAGAGTTTCTAGCAATAAAGTGTCAGGTGATTGTATTAATGAACATTTGATAATTCCCTAGTTTTGCTTCATCCCCTGCAAATAGTCCCGAGCATATTAACTGATTTCCAAGGAATTCCCACAGCTATGCAGGAAGAGCTCAGTTAAACAAATTAGAGTAGAAATTAAACTTTTGATAGCTGTGAATAATGATCCCCTCCGACTGGCAAATGCTTCAAACTGGTTATTGTGAAGGTGAAGTTAATTAAATTAAGGTCAGATACTAGAGTCAGCAGAAGGACATTGTGTGTATGCACGAGTGTGTGTGCATGCGTGTTCTTAGCAGAAACATTGGCCCATCAAATTCTTCCAGAGAAAAAGACTTTAAATCATTTAACTAATATTTAATTCTTTAATTCTTTCATTTCCTGTTATATACTCTTCAAAGAGCTCTGAGAATGAGCATAGCATATAGCAAATTACACCGTTTTGAGATGCTGTCAGCTTATTCGGATGGGTGTTTACTTCAGCTCACCTAGCAAATCTGTGTTTGTCTGGTCACTTGTTGCTTTAAACATGACATCAAACCCCCACTGAGTTCAGGGCAACAGGTCAGCCAGTAATAATTTGCTGTGCCTTCTCTGAGAAGAAGCTGACCAAAATAGGGTGGCCCTTGTGTTGAACATACAAGTGCTTCTGCAGTGGCCAGTATCTTGAACTCTCAAAACATCCTTTAATGCTTAGTGCAACCCTGAGGAAGCCCTGAAATGTCCTGCAGCAACAGCTGATGAATGTGCAGGGGAATCGAGCACAAACCTTCACCACACAGGTTACTAAGAAGAAGGCATGATGCCTGAACAACTCTTGAGGAGGGATCTTCTATAGTGACCTCATATATATTCCATCTTTCCTGAAAAAATTATACAACCTCTCTGATTCTGCCCCTGTCATCTTTTCAGGTGGGAGGATTGATTGCATTCTCCCGATGTGTTAAAGTTAAATGTTCATAAGCAAGAGGGATGGATTTGGTTTGATGCACTACTTAGACCTACTTTTTTTTTTTTTCCGGCATTGCAGATTTGCTGAGAGGTACTCAGAAACACGTTCCCTCTTCGTGAATGTGAAAGCAAGTAATTACACCATCTTAATTGCTAGTGACATGAGAAATGTACCAAATGTGTTCAAAAAGGCCCTTTAGGAACTGTGATGCTCAAGTGGTAATGTGTTTCTAAGGAGGACTGATGGAAAATAACTCTGAGAGACTTGCCAGACTTCTGACTAAGTATTATCTAGAAAAGCTCCAGTTCCGCTCGAAGTATCCAGAGCAGATTATTTCTCAACTTTTTGTGTTTTTTTTCCTCTTTTGGACTGAATTTATCTTTATGACAATTAGTGGTTTGTAAAAGTGGCAATAATAACAAACAAAGGTTTATCTTTGCAACTCAACAGAATGATAAGCAGAATGTCTCAATGTTGAGAGCCTTGGGGACTCAAAACAAGTTAATTTGAATATCCCCATTTATTTATTAGGCAGTTCAATGTGCTTTGCAAGCAAAGCTACAATCAAGCAAGAAAATAACATTGGAAGAATACGCATACAAATTGCTTTAAAAGAAAGAAGGAAAGAAAGAAGGAAAGAAGGAAAGAAAGAAAGAAAGAAAGAAAGAAAGAAAGAAATGCACATTTAGAACAAATTAAGACATAAGAGGAAAAAATAAACTGCTGAAATTATGTTTGGTCTTCACATGGAAACTGCAGTATGAAGGCTGGAGGCGTGACATGTAGTGAATTAAACTTTTCCCTGTATTTTTATGTTTAATTCTCTCTTTCCTAGACAAATTGCCCTACTAACTCTGTTACATATTCTTTCATGGCATGGATTTTTTGCTTGCTCAGAGCTTTTATGTTTAGTCGTGTTTCTCTCTGACGTAAAGTCACTAATGGAGCTACTGCTACCAATAACTTAGAAAAAAATAATAACACAGGAAGTACTCTTGGACAAGGGCTTCCCTGTTTTTTTGGGGGTTTTTTAACTTGTTTGCTTTATTTTTTTGTAAATCCCTGATAGGTCACGGCAGATGGCCACTCACTCTAAGCCTCGTTCTGCTGCAGGTTTCTTTATTAAAAGGGACTCTCTCCTTTCCAATGTCTCAACATGCATGCTGAGAATGAGGGGTTGCTGCAAAGTTAACCATTTAATCGACTGTCTATTCTTGCTAAATGCTTGTTCAGGAAGAGTAATTACTGTAACTTCACTACATTGTCTTATTACTAGGATTGAATGGTAATGTAGTATGTACAACTTACTCATTATGATGTCATGGGACTGACTGTATGTTTTTTAAAATGTTTTTATTTTTGTGTGTGTAAATTGCAATGAGACATTTGTTGTGAAAGGGTGCTGAAGAAATCAGGCGAATTTCAAGAGTTCATGTTGNCTTAGTTGATAAATATGTTGGGTTAGTTTTTCCCCACCTTAAATCACATACAGTTGCAATTTTTTTTTTTTTTTTTTAATAATGCTAAGATCTTAAAAAAATAAATAAATAAAAAAAATCCAAACACCTTCTTTAGGAGGAGGGAACAAAATATATGTTGATTGAGATTCATCAACACAACATTAAGGTAAATTTCATTACATGTTTTGGCTATATTTATTTGTTAAATTGTAGTAACATTTATTACATAAAACAATTAAAGATAAAAATATTTTAAATGTTAAAAAAAAAAAAAAACTAAGACAAAAACATCTTAATACTAAAATTCCCTGTACGTGAACTGTGCACAATTTATTTTTTTTACAACACATGGGTTATATAAAATAAGAAGAGGAATCTAGCTTCATACAATTTAAATTTCACAATATGCAATTTATTCCTTCATGTTTGGACGCATAAAACTCATTTTAGATACACACATGTACACGGTAAGCTAAGAAACAGTGTGTCTGCATCTCATTAAAAACTTTCCCATAGTGCTTCACAAAATCAACTTGTCTGACAGTTTTGAAATGTGTTATATATGAGATTATTTTTTTTTTATTTCCAATATACATTAAAAATATTTTTTGAAGCTATAGCAAAAAAAAAAACGCAATAATTTTACATTCACATTTGTTGTTAATTTTATCTCTTTATATCCTCAGCCTTGAAGTTAGCGTTGGTACCTTTAACAGAGAATGCCAACAACTATTATTATTTTTTTTTTGCACTGGAAACAAATCTTCTGCTCTGGTCACAACAGGCTTGGACTCCTCTGTGGACTGAAGGTTGGAGAACAGCATGGCAGTATTTGCAGAGTCAAGTATGCTCATCCTGTGCTCTGCACCAGAGCAATTCAGGAGTTGTTAATACATTTCTGTGCTTCTCCAGCTGTCCACGGCTTCACAATTATATATTTCCACCAGTTCAAAACAAGAAAAACACATCTGAGGTCTTTAATAATGTAGACAAGGGAGCCACTTTGCCACACCCGCACAATGCATCCAAAAATTAGTGTCAAACGCATGCAGAGTTTGAAATGGCTTGGCTAGAAAAGACAGACTGAAAAATAAATATGTCAAACATATTGGCATTCGGCATGAATAATGGATATTCTAATACATGAGCACGTTGTATTGTATTGCAAAACAGCCATATGAAATATACATAATCTAATTAGACAATGTTCTCGGACATGGCACAGCCGGTTTTTGATCAATATGTAATAAGATCTAGTATCAATTAGTAATGGTCAGGGGTGGAGATTTAGCGGCAGGAGCATTGCGACTCTAAAAGGTAAGTAAAACTGCTGGAAAGCTACTACGGCATCCAGAGCAAACTAATCACACAATAAAGAATTAAACACACCACTTATAAGGTGCAATATTGAAAGTTCAGATTTACTGCATCAGCTATGCCCACTCTATTGATTAAAGGAATTATGTCTGTTTGGTTTCCGACTCACATCTATGTAGTAAAGACTCTCCATATGTAAGAGGATCGCCTCGGAGAAAGTGATTATAAACCCATTTTTAAAAATATGAAATGTATTTATGACCAGTTTTGTTTCTTTTTCTTTTAAATGTTGCATGAGTTTTTCAGTATACAAACTTTTTTTCTAAATTGAAAACAGCAAAGGGATTACCTCTGGAAAAGTATGACACTGGATGACTAAGAGATCAACTTGCCATACAGGATGAGTATATTATGAAGTGCTGGTATAAGGGTTATACAATCCACTTTTCAAAGTTACCACCCTGCCTTTTCACTCAAACTGTGAGATTAATCCTGACTTATATTCATATCTATCAATCCTCTCATGGCCACAAATCAGTGCGGCTCAAGGATCTCTGGCAGGGACATGCTGAAAAGTCCGATTGCTATCTAACCTGTTTCGCTGCTGGAGGAGGCGATCGGCCTATTTCTAACACAGGGGGCAATACGTTTGCCTGCTTGCACTTGTGTACGAGAGTGTGTGAAGGGAAGTCACTGAAGCAAAGACAGAGCGTGCACTTGAATGATTGAGGTTACCTGGGTGACCTCATAAACCAAAACCCATGGCAGTCTCCCAAGGTGAACGCTGAATTATGCCGTCATTAAAGGACAGGCCCAGTTGCCAAGGTTAGTATGTAAAGTATAATCATCCTCCTCCCTCTTCTTCCAGTCTCTCATTAGTCCACCTCACAGGGCCAGCACAGATTATACCTTGAACTTGCTTGCCAATTGCTCTCTGCTCGCTGGGATTGGTTCTGCTACAGGCCATTTAGATGCCCTCCCACAATCGACAGCTAGCCGGACCTACGATTGTGCAGGTGTAGAATTTACATGCGCTCGCAAAAGTCTGCATATACTCTGGGTGTATGTGTGTTCCAGGCTGCAGTGAGCTCACGGCAGACAGATCACAGAATTTGTCCCATAAAAAATGAGGGATGATATGACTTACAGCCGCATTATGTCCTAATTTATAAAAGAACCGCTTGGATGAGGCCCGCTGGCATTTCAACCGTTTGTTGAAATTAGGATCATTTGTTTTGTTTCCCTTGGCACTGTGTGCTGATTCAGATCCTTCACGCTAAAAAGGGTCTCTGTAGCGTTTTAAGTGCAATACCACATAAATACTGCATGTGTCAAATGCAACCTCTCTCTTCGAGAGGCTATGTGTTGAAAGTATTGGCAAACAAATGCTTGCTGCTATCAAACATGGACACATTCTGGCACTAGATCACAGTGGCACACACAAAAGCTAAGTTAATGCAATGCTGGAAACAATAAAGATTTTATGTTAAGGAAAATTAATGAATGAATTCATCGTTATTAGAATTTTCTTTTTTTTCTGTGTCACAGATACAGTAAAAGTAAGTGTTAATTTAAAAAAAAAAGGATTTTTACACATAAAGAGAGGTTATATGAAGTAACTGTATCAGTACAATGCAACTAACTGCAATAGAAAGCAGCTTAAATTAAGTGATTTCAGCTGAGAGAAGCAGAGAGAAGTTTTATTCAGAGTTAAGCCTATGTCACTTCAGTGTGAGGTAAGAAATCCTAGTCAGAATAACTTTCTGATGCTAAGCTAATGCTGTTCAAAGAAACCACACTTCATGGCACCCTTGTTAAAAAAAAGACTCTCAATAAATTCAGGTTTTATTGTGGTAACCTAAGCTCACTGTAAAAATGAAGAAAAAAAAAGAGTCATCAACAAGAGCAAGAGGAAGTAAATCCCATGGTAAATATGGTTATCTTGGACAGAATTACGGGAGGCAAAAATAGTCTTTTCATTTTTTTTTTAATACATAACTTATAGAAGTGACATAAATGTAAAGTAGTGGTTGCATGAAAAACTGTGAAAGTTATGAAATTTCGATGAGTAAGAGTTTATAAGTCCACCCCGTCCTGACTAGTCGACAATTTTTTTTTCCATTCTGACATTTGTGTGCCGACAGTAAAACACTGATGTTTAACGACTCCACAGAATCCCTTTCGAAAAATTCGAACTACCCCTTTAATGGTTTCTCTAGAGAATGAGTTTCAGCCTCGTAGAATCTTGGCACAGTTATGTCTACAGACTGTTTGTGTTTTCATAAAAGTGATAGATCATGTTTATCCACTTTTCCACTTACTGTTGTCAATTGCCTGCTAATCTTGGTATTGGACGTCAAGAGCGGGTATTCATTTCAAAACTGGCTGTGACACACAGCACACTTCAATCTACGAGCCCCTTTTGGTTGGATGTACAGCTGCTAAAAAGTACCACATTCTGGCTCCACTGATGTGTCTCCTCTGAGTTGCTTGTGGAGTACGCTGCCTTTCCATTGAGTCAAATTCTTTTTTTTCCGTGGCTTTGCGTAGAGGCTTTTAAGACAAAAACAGAGCTTAGGGAACTGTTCTAATGTAGAACATCACAGATTATGACGGTGCAGCCCAATCCCCAGAAGAGAATAAAGAACTGTCTCATTCCTGTTTGGGTGTGAAAAAGTAGAAGGATGATTTTTGGGAGAATGATAGAGAAGATACCTGTTAATGTAAGATTGATTCTAAGACAACAACTATGATGTAAGTGAACAGACTTTGATGTATTGCATGGTGTTTATGGAGTATTTCAGGGTATTATTGTATAAAAGCTTCACTCCATGTGGAACTGAATACTGACCCTCAAAATGCCAGTATTTCTCAGTTTTTCAGGAACTGTGGTGCCACTGGGAGTTTAACACACAACCTCTTGGGCTTATGGAGAATGTTTCACAAAAAAGAAAAAAGAAAAAAAGAAAAAGAAAAACATCCCTGAATAAAAATGGTTTGTGGATGTCAAAGGTTAGAGGGGCATGGCCAGGCTGATCAAAGCCAAAAGTAGCTCAAAGATCCATTTGTTGCAAGTAGCAAATTTGGAAAGCCATTCCTAAAAGCGCAACACATCAAACTAGCAGCAAAAGACCACAACTGGGCCTCTGCTGTCCATTACGAGCAGAAACGTGGACTGCAGTTTGCAAATTGAACAATAACAGATTCGATAAAAAGCTGCTTGGTGGGGTGACTCGCAGGTTTAGCTCCAATACACTCAAATAGGAGCAGAGCCAGAATTTTGGTTAAGCAACATGACGAACAACACATTCAAATCATGGATGTGCATACAACAATCTGTCATATCAATATAGAGAAAAGTCTCAAAGGCAGATTAATGAATCAATGTCATAATAAATTAAAGTCATACAATATTCTACTAGCAAAGAGTTTCTAGCAATAAAGTGTCAGGTGATTGTATTAATGAACATTTGATAATTCCCTAGTTTTGCTTCATCCCCTGCAAATAGTCCCGAGCATATTAACTGATTTCCAAGGAATTCCCACAGCTATGCAGGAAGAGCTCAGTTAAACAAATTAGAGTAGAAATTAAACTTTTGATAGCTGTGAATAATGATCCCCTCCGACTGGCAAATGCTTCAAACTGGTTATTGTGAAGGTGAAGTTAATTAAATTAAGGTCAGATACTAGAGTCAGCAGAAGGACATTGTGTGTATGCACGAGTGTGTGTGCATGCGTGTTCTTAGCAGAAACATTGGCCCATCAAATTCTTCCAGAGAAAAAGACTTTAAATCATTTAACTAATATTTAATTCTTTAATTCTTTCATTTCCTGTTATATACTCTTCAAAGAGCTCTGAGAATGAGCATAGCATATAGCAAATTACACCGTTTTGAGATGCTGTCAGCTTATTCGGATGGGTGTTTACTTCAGCTCACCTAGCAAATCTGTGTTTGTCTGGTCACTTGTTGCTTTAAACATGACATCAAACCCCCACTGAGTTCAGGGCAACAGGTCAGCCAGTAATAATTTGCTGTGCCTTCTCTGAGAAGAAGCTGACCAAAATAGGGTGGCCCTTGTGTTGAACATACAAGTGCTTCTGCAGTGGCCAGTATCTTGAACTCTCAAAACATCCTTTAATGCTTAGTGCAACCCTGAGGAAGCCCTGAAATGTCCTGCAGCAACAGCTGATGAATGTGCAGGGGAATCGAGCACAAACCTTCACCACACAGGTTACTAAGAAGAAGGCATGATGCCTGAACAACTCTTGAGGAGGGATCTTCTATAGTGACCTCATATATATTCCATCTTTCCTGAAAAAATTATACAACCTCTCTGATTCTGCCCCTGTCATCTTTTCAGGTGGGAGGATTGATTGCATTCTCCCGATGTGTTAAAGTTAAATGTTCATAAGCAAGAGGGATGGATTTGGTTTGATGCACTACTTAGACCTACTTTTTTTTTTTTTCCGGCATTGCAGATTTGCTGAGAGGTACTCAGAAACACGTTCCCTCTTCGTGAATGTGAAAGCAAGTAATTACACCATCTTAATTGCTAGTGACATGAGAAATGTACCAAATGTGTTCAAAAAGGCCCTTTAGGAACTGTGATGCTCAAGTGGTAATGTGTTTCTAAGGAGGACTGATGGAAAATAACTCTGAGAGACTTGCCAGACTTCTGACTAAGTATTATCTAGAAAAGCTCCAGTTCCGCTCGAAGTATCCAGAGCAGATTATTTCTCAACTTTTTGTGTTTTTTTTCCTCTTTTGGACTGAATTTATCTTTATGACAATTAGTGGTTTGTAAAAGTGGCAATAATAACAAACAAAGGTTTATCTTTGCAACTCAACAGAATGATAAGCAGAATGTCTCAATGTTGAGAGCCTTGGGGACTCAAAACAAGTTAATTTGAATATCCCCATTTATTTATTAGGCAGTTCAATGTGCTTTGCAAGCAAAGCTACAATCAAGCAAGAAAATAACATTGGAAGAATACGCATACAAATTGCTTTAAAAGAAAGAAGGAAAGAAAGAAGGAAAGAAGGAAAGAAAGAAAGAAAGAAAGAAAGAAAGAAAGAAATGCACATTTAGAACAAATTAAGACATAAGAGGAAAAAATAAACTGCTGAAATTATGTTTGGTCTTCACATGGAAACTGCAGTATGAAGGCTGGAGGCGTGACATGTAGTGAATTAAACTTTTCCCTGTATTTTTATGTTTAATTCTCTCTTTCCTAGACAAATTGCCCTACTAACTCTGTTACATATTCTTTCATGGCATGGATTTTTTGCTTGCTCAGAGCTTTTATGTTTAGTCGTGTTTCTCTCTGACGTAAAGTCACTAATGGAGCTACTGCTACCAATAACTTAGAAAAAAATAATAACACAGGAAGTACTCTTGGACAAGGGCTTCCCTGTTTTTTTGGGGGTTTTTTAACTTGTTTGCTTTATTTTTTTGTAAATCCCTGATAGGTCACGGCAGATGGCCACTCACTCTAAGCCTCGTTCTGCTGCAGGTTTCTTTATTAAAAGGGACTCTCTCCTTTCCAATGTCTCAACATGCATGCTGAGAATGAGGGGTTGCTGCAAAGTTAACCATTTAATCGACTGTCTATTCTTGCTAAATGCTTGTTCAGGAAGAGTAATTACTGTAACTTCACTACATTGTCTTATTACTAGGATTGAATGGTAATGTAGTATGTACAACTTACTCATTATGATGTCATGGGACTGACTGTATGTTTTTTAAAATGTTTTTATTTTTGTGTGTGTAAATTGCAATGAGACATTTGTTGTGAAAGGGTGCTGAAGAAATCAGGCGAATTTCAAGAGTTCATGTTGTGGGTTTCAAGTCGTGAAGAGTTTCTGTCTTTCTCTTCATGAGCGTCGCCTTTTGTATGTGAGCAAAAAAGAAGAAGCTCGGGAAAGCATTCACATAATGCTTTCCAGCATTCCCAGAAAAGAAACTGAATGCATGAATAGTAGAATTGAATTCAATCTACTGCATTTATTATCATTTTGTGTCTCGTAAAACGAACTTGCTGTCTCGCGCACACAGAACAGTATGATACACAGAATCTCATAATTATTCCTCTTAATATCCAGGCCCCAAACATAAACAGTTAATAAAAATAAAAAAAAATCATTAAAACAGAACAACAAAAGAAATAAATGCAAACGTTTCAGATTAAGTGAAAAAAAACCTGCAAGTTGTACAAAAGTACCGTTAATTGTCACTGTTAATTTTGGGGAGTTGAGGAAAATTCACCTCTCTGATTGACATCAGATAGAAACTCTTCAGAAATCTGCATATTTAAAGTGACATATCATTTACCAGAGGCCAGCAGAGTAAACAGGTGTCTAGATGAATAGGAAACGGTTCTGCTGCAACTTCTGGAGTGGTAGATCCAGAGGGGGCAGAGGGAGGCCAGTGATCTCCTGGGCTGTTTTCCTCACCCTCTGTAGAGCAGATCTGCCAGCTACAGATCACTTACATTAAGTTAGAGCACCTCCCACTGACCTGTGGCAGAAAGACTGTAGCAGACGGAGGCAGAGGGGTTTCACTCTTTGTTCTGAATAGATGGAGCCTCTGCTGAACCTGAGCCGTGTTCACACATCATTTATGATCCTTTCTCCCTCCCTACCTCTTCAGAGTCAATTGTACGTAGATCATCACTCAATCTCTGTGGTATTATGATAGAATACAGCATTATACCAGCATGCCCAGTACAGCAGTGACTGATGATTATCATGTCTACCAGGTTTTGATTGAACAACATGTGTTTTTTTTTAATAATTCAACTGCTGTTATAAGGACAAGAAATGGGGTTGTTCCAAAAGGCAATCACTGCAGCAGAAGCTCCTAATTAAATCTATTACTTTCAAAACTGGTTGATTGTCCCTTTTGAGTCCTTGCAAAAACAATCTCCCAATGATGTAAGTTTAGGCTCTTTTCTTAAATTACAGCTTGGAAAAAAAGAGCAGAACTTGATCAAAGTTTATTTTTTCAGAGCACATGTGGGTCTGTTTTCCGTTATGATTGTATTAGACCGACCATGACATGTAACTGTGTCAAAGCTATCTGACACTGATCGATATGCTTTAGATCAAAATTGTTTGATAATCATCTGATTTCACTGTGCTGTTCAAGGAAAACATTGTTTGGGGCCATTTTCTCATTGAATGGGGCTGTTTGAATCAAAAAGACTCTTCCCAATTCAGCTCTGCTCTGATCTGCTTTGTTTTGAGTTTCTTGTCAAGATGGACAGAACTGGCTGTTTTGTCATTGTGCCACTTTGCAAAGCTCTAATGATACTCAGAAAGAACACAGAGTTTGGCTCTGGCTTGCAGAAGAAAGAACACATCTACCACACCTGTTCATGAATGCGCTCACAATTCCTTGTTCGTTTTTACTTCAGTGCGCCCTGTGCTCAAACAGGGATTAGAAGTTGGACCTCTTTCGAATATTGATTCATGTTTGACAAAAAAAAAACTGGTCAGGAGAAGAATAATGTAATGTAGACACCTGTAAATAAAATGCACCAGTGAGGAAAAATACACACAATATCTTTTACCACATTTGTCCCAAAAGTTCCATTGCGTTTCAGTTTGTTGGCAACAATTCGTGTCTTGAAGATGTGCTATTACATGTATGGAAAACTCACTGCCTTGGAAATATTGAATGGAAATAAAAGCTTCCCTCCTGTTAAATCCCTGGTAACCTGAGCAGATGAAGTAAAAAAGAAAAAAAAACATTTATTTTCTTCAATTGCTCGAGGTTATTTATCTTAAAAGTCTATTTGTTTTTTAGAAACACTGTTATTAATTCACACAGAAGGGCATGTAACTAGTAGAGGTAGCTAACTTCTCAGAGAAGTTATTTCTCTGCTACCCTGAAAGGTTAACATTTTGATGCCCAATGTTTGGGGGGCAAAACATAGATTTTACTATAACGTATAAAGTAAATGTTCAATAAATTCAAGAGTCTGGATGGACTATGCAGGACAATAGGATCGATTGTCCTGATTTTTTATTATGGCTTGCAGCATAAAAGCACCTTGCAGATAATTTGTTTAAAGGTTTAATTCTTAAATTCTTTCTTGTTATGTAAAAAAGAGTCTAAATATTGATCTGATTCTCCAGCTCCACAGTCCTTGTTTTGTAAAATAAGTCAGATTTTTAAAAATGTTAAGAAAACAATAGCAAAGGGCATCAACCCACATAATAGAATAATTTCCCTAATTGAGTTGCACTCAAACAGGCGTTATTAGAAAATAAGTCAATGGAAGAAAATTGTAAAGCAGTTAGAAACTGGGAGTAGAGAGCAAGAATAACATTTATGTCTTTCTATAACTTTAAAACACTACATACAATAGGGAAAAATAAAATATGTAAAACAATATATATATTTAAAAAGGTATTGCTTTGTAAGAATAACATGTTCAAAGACCTGGATTGAATCTGCAATCTGACATTACTGCAAAGTTAAGCGTGGCACTATTTTACAGATAGAAATAAAACAAAAGCTATTATGTATATAAAAAAAAAGTACTTCTATTGAGGGTTTACTTAAGTTTGGCTGACACTAATGAAAACACACTTTATTAATTAGGCAGCAGGTTGCTCACAATTCCCTGGAGAAATATTTTAAGGCTATAAATTTTAAAGTGCAAAAGAAAAATGTTGGTTAAACTGCAATATCAGAATAATTCATTGCCTGAGTGTTTTTGTAATTTGCTCCACCTGTCAACTCTGAGTGTAAGTCTTATAAAGTTTCAATTCTCTCCAAATGACATGTTTGTATTTTTTTTTATATTTAAGTGTTTAGATGTTTTCTAGACACCACACATGACAAATTGTTCTTAGATTGTAACAACACACTGCACAGGGGGGGAAAAAAAACAAAAAAAACATGGATGGTTGGTTTCGGCAGGGTGAAGCTTTTCTTTCAATGAAGGGCTAAGCTTGGCCGAGCCCAGCAGCCTGTTATTTCCCGCTCAGCAGCTTCACTGGAAAATCAACAAGAATAAGTTGATTGTAAAAGGTCAGTGCACTGAAGGCCAAAAGGGGAAGAATGTCAGAAGCCTATGACAGTAAAAACCCGACCCTGATGTTTGGACACAAGAATCAAAGATGTGCTCCAATCTTTGGGCCATGCTTGTAGCAGATTTGACAGAATGATAAAGAGATACCAAAAAACAGACAAAAAAAAAAAACCGAATAACAAATGACATAAGTTAAACAACTGGCATTCTAGTTTTTCATGTAAATATCTAAGTAAGTCTAAGATTTGCGTTACAAGAAAATGGCATAGAGTGGCTTGCAAAAGTATTCATATCCCTTGAACTTGTTCATATTTTGTCACATTACAATCGCAAACATAAATCTATTTCACTGGACTTTTAACAACCAAAACGAAGTGGCATACAGTTGTGAAGTAGAAAAAAAGTAATCATAGCTGATTCAAAACATTTTTTTACAAATAAAAAAGTCAAAGGCGTTTTGCACAACAAAACGGTTGCCATGGGAGTTTAAACGATTTCTCAAACATGCGTGAAAAAAAAAAAAAAATCAAGTCAACACTCCAGGTATATTTTTGATGAGGGGATAAGACTATAACATGATGTACAGCTCAAAAAGTCAATTTTACATAATACTGTCCCTTTAAAAAATGTACTGAGTATGTGTGGGTGAAATATATGATGATTAAAATCATTAGATTTTCCATCTTTTTCTCTATGCTGTAGCACTGCAGATTTGAAATATTGACCCGAAAGGTGTTAGAATCCTCCATTTTCAAGTTGACTGTTGACAGAGTGATGGCCTAACGTTGATGATTTCGTATTAAACTTTACATTATGCTGACACCGGAGATGGGACAGCTAAGCCGTGAATTAAGCTTAAAATCCTTTTGATTCCCTTGGCCAGCACTATGCTCATCACCATTACTTATTCACCAGAACTAAAATAATAATTAAAAAAAAGGACTTCCAGGGTAGTAGCAGTCCTTTACATGCACTATATCCTCTGAGTCCTATCTACCTGTTATAATCCTGCATAGTGGAAAAGTGTAATGTCACCTTGTGTGAGAGGCAGCTCTCTCACTGAGCAGGAAAAAAAGTAATTTAGCACGAGTGCAGATCACATTTAATTAGAGAAGAGGATTTAAATTGCCATGCATCAAACACTGCAGATGACCAAAAAGGAAAGAACTTGGGCCACGGGCCAGATTCCATGAGCTCCTCCATAACCCATCAAAATCCCCTGAGCTATGAGGGGGTCAATAAGTCAGAACATAGCCACCTTAATTAACAATGGCCATAGCTGGGAGGAGTGCAGAATTTCAATGACTGCCACCCACACTTCACTGAACTATGAACAAAATGTATAAAATAATGAGTTTTTTCACAAAAGTGCTATTTTGTTTTTTTTTTTTGCTGAGAAGTCCCCCAGTCTATGGATCTCCGTCGAGGAACATGTCGCTAACACATCCTCCTGCGTAGGAAACACGAGATGATTATACTGCAGTTATTCGTTACATATGTAAGATTGATATCGTTAAAAGCCGCCGCAGATCAAATGAGTTTGATGTTTCTCATTCACTAATGATTCCGGTCCAGAGGTAATTTTTTCAGCATGTGTTAACCTGTCAGGAGTAGGTGAATATTTTTACCATTTAGCTGCCAACTATTGTTGGGGAGTAATTTCGCTTTCATTATGTTTTTCTATCAATAATAGCCGCACAGCTGTCAGAGTCCATTAAGACACATCTACATAAGGACGGGCGCAAACATTCACACGTACATTAGTTTGAGGCACAGGCAGCAACAGATCTAAACTATACAAAGATGAGCTCCTGTTTCACATCCCTGTTAGGTCGCATTACTGCATCAGATATATAAGCATATATTTATGTACAATACGGCGGTATCTATCCACTGTCATTGAAATAAAATATGTAAAATAGATGTTTAATTTAGTGTTAATTATAAACTCAACGGTTGCCAACTTCAGTGCTGTTTGTCACTTTACATACCAAACAATTTGTGTCTTCTCTTTGCTATTAACCAAGAAAGTAATATAAAATGTTGATTTGACTGACAGAAATTATATTAAACCTCATATGCATTCCCTTGTTTACAAGTGCTATCATTTGAATAGCTACAATGGATCGTTCCCCCGTTTAAATCAGGTAAACACGATGAAAATTCAAAAACGCTGTATGTAGTTAACTCAGCAAAGCCCACACCGTTCAACAGATTGCCCGTAATGTCTTATCGCAGCAAAATGTGAAGTAGTCTGCACTGGCATTATCGCCATACCCTCCAGCTGTATCTGCATAACAAGAACAATCTGTTTGATGGTCTAATGATTGCTGCATATTGCTTTGCATTTACAGGACCCCAAAACAAAAAAAGATTTACATGCCTCCAACATGTTAAATATTAAAGAGGGCTCTGTTGTTTTCCCCTTTCTGGGGAAAGAAAGCAAAGCACCGTTCCACTCCAGCTTCATAGGGGATCAAATCCCATATGGAGCGTTACCGTTACAGTGACCGAACATCGCAGCGCACATCCACGTGCCCCTGGAAGCGCTGTTATTGACCATCAGAACACTGCTGGGGCGGGAACAAGCTTCCCCGTGGGGGCCAGATGAGTAAAGAGCTGTCAAACTTGGTTCCCCAAAGTGTTAACAGACCTCCTGTCTGCAACGATCTCCAGGTCTGTGTCTACCCTTGAGTTGAGTTCTCCAAAGCTCAGTAGGACTGTGTTTCTAAATTCAACATCCTCTTTTTTTTTCTATGTCACACATGAAGAATGGAGTGATGAGTGATTGTTAAATATAGTTGTCAACCTTTTTTGCTTCACTCAGCAGTGTTAAATTGCTTTGCTTCAAAATCTGTTTAATGTGTCCTCCACAGAGCCAGGCCGTAATTAAATGCTTCATTATTAAATGACATTAAAACTTACTTTGCAGCAGGTAAATATGTGCTTAGTGATTGCAGGTTTAGAAAAGAGTGTGATAACCTTACATGTAAATGAATCTAAAAAGTTAAAAGTTTGATTCAACAGTATAGAAATGTTACAAATGAAAATCTTATCAGTGCTAGATTCACCGGTTCCTTCTAACCAAAACAAGATGCTTATATAAACACTGGAACAGTCACTTTTTTTTCTGCTTTTTTTCTTTTCTTGCTCTTCTTCGGATGCATTTAACAGGTTGTAATTTTAAATAATTGCAGCTGGACAAAGGATAAGCAGCTTCAAGATAAACAGGAAAGTAAACCATACTGTACCTGTTTTTGTGGACTGGCGTGAAGTTGATTAATTTTTCTTTTTTTCTTTTGTCTGCTTTGCAGTGAAACTGGGTCGCCAGTGCATTGTACCTACCTGTTAACATAACATGTTTAATTTGCAGAACTCTCAAATAAATCAGAATAATGTAGCTGAGACCAAAGAATCCCTCCGGTGAGCTTTTTCTTGCTGTGCTGTTGGAAGAGGAGCAATTATAAAGCCTATTTTTTAAAGCAGCACAAAAAACGTGCTCTATGCATCATAGTGGCATTGCATTTCCTCTACATTCTATGTCATGTGTATGTCAGCACTGTTTAGTAGTAATTAGAATAGTATTAGTTATAGTATTAGTGTACAAGTATCTGACTGAAAATGACACACATAGTCCAGATACAATATAAAAAAAAATCCCCTAATAAATATATCCTTCTTCTGCCACCACCAGTTTTCTGACCACAGAGGACATGGACAAACATCATCTGTGGGCGTCCTAAACTGTCTGGTTGCAGAATGTTGGCAATAAATTCTGTTATCCCTGCAGGGGCCTCTGCGGATTAGGCCATCATCCCACAGATACCAAAATATTCCCACCGGTAGTCTGTGTGTTTGAATATAGGATGAACACTAAAAAAAAAGGTTTTGTTCTTTAAATTTATTCAGCATTTTATTGTTCCAACAAATCCCATGACAGAAAGAAGGACAGCAGCGCAGCTGCTGAGTTGCGACAGTGACTGGTGTGAAATGTTAGATTTCTGTCAGAAAATCTTATTGGATACTTTTGTAAATATGGTCATAATATATTTTTTTTAACATGAGTTTTGTCCCAAAAGTAAAACATGAGTTTTGGTCAAACAAAGAGCCTCTTGTGTAATCAGTATCACCGTCTACGTTAATAATCGTATTCCCTGCACACATATAAGGCAAAAAAAAGTAAAAAGAAGTGCAAAATGACTAACGGTATGTGCAAAATGATAACACTTACATTAAAAATTAAAAACAACAGAGCAATCCCTTGAAGATGAAATCCAAACCATTCAAGTTTTTGTTTTGTAGAAATCTATAACAGGTTACTACAATAACATGTCAGGGGCGTAAAGAAAACCTGAGAGATTAGCATAAAGTGTCAATATTACAAAATGTTGACTGTGGGGGGAAAGCAAGATGATGAACTCAGGGTAGATTTATACACCTGATGATAAAATGAACTATAAGAGCTGCATTTCTTTCTCAATGTCATCTGGTTAAAGTTAAATAAATTTGGCAGCTGAAAGTACCTGGAAGTAGATAGCTTTCGAATAGGACAAGGTGTCTGAACAATTTGAAACTTTACCATGTTTTTTTTATTTTTTTTTATAGAAGTCTTTCTTTCAGGAAAGTTAAATATGCAGAATGTTGCTAAAGTTGAATGTTTAAGATACCAGAAAGAATGCAGAACGATGACAATACCTCCCAAAAATACATAAAAGTAAAAAGAAAATTAAAAAAATATTAATATAACACTTTTAATATATATTGTTCAGGTACAAAATGAACAAAAGGTAATATTCCATGTTTTTGAACGTCTTTTGAATCCTTGTTTTTATTTTTATTTTTTTTAATGTTGGCAGATCAATCTGCTTTAAAAGCGACACAGTAACACTAATTGTAAAGAAAAAAAAATACTGCCATTCTGGCATACATATATTCCTTAGATGTAAGCAAGTATTTAATTTTTTTCTTAAAGATTTAAGAGACCCAAAAAAGCAGGCCTTTTTGATTTCATATTTGGTAGAGTAGATTAACTGTAAATTTGGCAGGGCACTACTAAACAATAAAACAAAAAGATCTTGATTGATTGTCTGTGCTTTATTGAGATAGAAAAGTGCACAAATTTAAGTGACAAGAGGAAATATGAATGGCGAAAGGTTCCCATGAGAACAGTGAGGGGTTTTAATACATCTTGGCCTAGAATGATGAAGAGAGAGAGACAGACTGCGTGTGTTTCCATTCGAGTCCTGCGCCTTCAGAACGAGGATGCAATTTGAATCGCTGTTATCCTCTCTGACAGTTTCAAACCTGTTGCATCTAAACTGAAACCTCATGAAAAATATGTTACGTTTGACATTGGAATAACTTTTCAGCAACCTATTTTTTTTTTTTTTTCATGATAAAAACTGTGATGAGATTAGTCCTGCTGAGATCCTTTTAACTGGCTTCATCTTTATTGATTCAAATCCTTTGTTGGACCAAGAAACTCTGTGCTGGACCTAAAAACAAATCTGTGTTACATCAGAGTCTATCAGCTGGTCACATTTCTTTACCTTTCCTAAACTGCCTTCTTTTTCCCAAGCTCCTTTCGTAAGTGTAACATAACATAAAATACACTTATTTTCTAATTCATATGTCCTAAAGATAAGTGAGGTTGTTTGTCATGTTTTAGGATCGGCCTGTCAGTGTGTGTTATTACAAGCCTTATTGGTTTCTTGATTTTCCTTTAATCTGCCTCCGAGATGCATTCCTGCTCACCCTTTACGATCTCATATTGTTTTATTGAACATGCATTGTGCTTCTCTGGTCGTGCTTGCTTTTATAGCAAAGCTGTAAATTTCACTCTTTTAAGATGAAACCTTAGATTACTTAAAAAGAAGTTGATGCTGAGATTTACAGAGGACATGTGCCAAATTTAGAAGTCGTGTGTTGTATTGGGAGTTGTTGGTAAATTCTCAAAATATAATATCCAACAAAATACTTTTTTTTTCTCATCATTCCAGTGTAGTCTAAAGTCTCTGGAGTTTCTCAGATAAATATTTTATCCATCTAATTTTTCCTGTTTGTTTTTTTTTAAATAGACATTTTAATCACATTAGCAGCAAATTTATCAGCTATAAAGTCTTTTCTTTCCTTCCTTAAAATAAATATCAAATGGACTGAAAACACCTAACATTTTGAGTAGAGAAAAGCCTGAGATTTTGACTTGAACCTGTACTGGAACCTTGCTTTGTTGAATATTCTGTAAAGGAGATTTCAGTTTCACCTTTCTGAGCTTCGCAAAAATTTAAAGATTCATGCTGGGGCTTTAAAGCTTTTAAACTCAACCAGGTGAACTGGAGGACAATTTTCCCACAGGAATGTGGCCCAATTTAACATTGATGCTTGACAATAAAATACTGGCAAAACGATGCATTTTATATACACAAGTAAATAGCAGAAAATTGATACTTTACCTTTTCCTCACAGGGTTCACTACAGCACAACACTCACTGTGTGACATATAGCGAGAGGAGCTTTTATCTTAGTGACACGTAATTGCAAAATAAAGCCACAGCATCAAAAAACTGAACACGGAATAAATATTTAGTGATATATAGTGTGAAATAAATTACATTCTTCTGGGTTCAGGTGGAAAAAAAAGATTGTAAAAAAGATAACTCGTGCGGTCAGTCTAACCATTCTGATGAACTACATGCTGTGTGCTGGGCAAAGGAAGTCAAGCCTGTCGTGGATTCTCCACTAAATAGCCTTTCTGAATTATTTATATATCATTTGAGGCTAAGAACTCTCATTCTTCATTGTTTTATAATTATATCACAAACTGCATCACATGATCTGAATAAGTCTTGTTTGTGGCACTTGACCTTTCAAGCTGATTCTATGAAAGTCAGAAATACTTATGTTTCCCAGAAACCTTATAGTGCAAATTACCTAAACTTTTTAGCCTCCAATGTTTAAAGATTTGTGACTGTCTGCCTCTTTCAAAATGTTAAAAACAGACAATGTCTGAAGATTGTTACTTTCCTAAAATAATGGTTTAGTCTTATTTTTTTATTTTTTTTTTTTTTGCCATAAGTGATTTCAACAACAACAAAACGTCACCACATCTTTCTTTCCAAAAGATATTTTTTTTCAAAAAATGACTTCGGCCATTGTTATAGGAAGATGATTAGTAATTTCTGGAAGAGTGCACAGAAATGATATTAACAGGTAAAATGATTGTTCAAGTTTTTAAAACAGACATAGCTGTCAGTAAGATTTTCTTTAATATATTAATCTGATATTGTTTTCTGCAATAAAACAATGTCATACTGCTGTCAGCATGTAGAATGGTGAAATCCAACAGTGAACCAGACAATTACTGTTTCAGTTTATTCAGTTTTTATAAGTGGGACACTTAAAAATATCTACGCTTTCACAAAATGCATAATGCCAATTTTGTCACAAGTGATGCTAAAGCAGCAGCTTGCATGTTAAAATGCTAAAATTTAGTCGACTGAGACTGGCGCCTGTGCCTAACAATCACATCACCTCCAACTCATGAATCCTTCTTAAGTTTGCCATGAGGGAACTACTGGCTTTTCATTCAGACAGTCAGTTGTGCAAAGCATGAATGGTGGCATGTTTCTGTGTTTTTTCCGGGGCTTATCATCCCCCTGACATGACACAGCTGGCACCTTCTCCCAATAAGTAATTCATAAAACTTTATGAACCTTAAAACATGAAAGGTTAAATTTGACTAAGAAGTATATAGTGTTTTATAGATAATATTTTCATTTTGAGTTATTTTGCATGTATGGAATCAGTGAAAATGAGCAATATGTCCGACTAGGTGTTGGAATGTCTTGAATTTGTTGTCTACTAAACCCACTGTGAAATTGCATGTTTTTATTCCATGTATTGTGAGTATTTCTTAACTTCACAGAACCTCACTTCAGAAAATCACAAACTATACCCTTAAGACTGATGTGGTGCTACAAACTCTTGTTCCAGGTGAAAGGGTTACTTTGAAGGAAAACTCACAGATATTATAAAAGAGGGAGAAATGCCACTAACAAGCTCTCTGGTTTCTCAAGGAATTTGACTTGGAAAGCCATAAAGCATTGCTGGATGTTCTTTACAGGAATTATCAGCTCAGCTGGAGCACAACTTTGACCAAATTGCTTGCCTGAAACTACATGTTATTACTAGAGTATATAGTAACTTCAAGTTTTGATTCAACAGAAGCTGGGATGTATTAATACCTTCTTTTTTTCTGCCAGTTCATAAAAAAGCATCCTTCTTTATTCGACTTTCTGCACAGTGAGGTAGAGCTGCTTTGACTTATACGTGCAACAAGGGCATTAAGCAGATTTTGAGCTCGGGAACTGGGACTCATGCAATCTTGGAATCCCAAAAGTGCACAAGAAATATAAAATTAATTTATTGGTGAGAACATGTACTATTATGATCCTAAAGGAATCCACTGCTGACCTCAAGTTACCTTGTCTAAATGCAAATCGAAGCAATATACATAGGTTTCCATTTCAGAACATTTAGTTTTCTCTTGCAGAAAATCGTCCACATTTTAATCACTCGCTCTCCAGTCTGGTGAAACTACTGAGATGTTGCAATTCTCATCAGCTTTGCAGAGACCCACTGTTATGCTGTAATATTTGGAGAGACATATTAATTGCAACTGCTTCTCACGCCGAGTTCTGTCCTCGGAGCACCGTATAGTGGGATTTCTCACAGAGAAGTGAATCATATGGATGAATAAATCAAAAAGTGCATTATAATCTGATAAAACGGAAGATAAATAGGCTCTATCCAGTAATGTCTCTGGAAGGAGCTCTGAGCTTGAGGCATTCAAAAGAAGCCCACCATCTTCAATAAGCCATGAGCAGATGAATGGACTGTTCTCTCATTCTGGGCTGATTGGTGCTGACAAACTATAGATCACCTGTGAGGGAGCAGCACCTTATTTTACCAGGAGTTGTCTCACTCTATTCGTCAGCCGAAGGAATCACTCTACCCAAGACAAAACGGCAAAGCAGTCCCTTTGTGTGACTTTGTTATTTTCACCCCCACAGCGAGTTTAGTTTTAATAGAAACTACTTTTTTTTTTTTTTTTTTTGTGGACGCAGCATCGGCAGTGCCAGGGTCCGGCTTACAGGGCTTAAACCCTGAATGTTTTCAGCAAAGCTCAAAATCTTTTACTGTTCATCACTTGCAGCATTTTTTTATCCTAAGCCCTGCTCGTGGCGGCAGAGGAATCAATGCGTTTCAAGTTTAGTTGTCAAAGTGAGGCGCTGCCAGAATGAGAAGACAGATCCTCCTAATAAGATATTAACAGATCCTTATGAGTGGAATACCGTCAGAAAACATTTCCCGTGGATCGATTATAAAACTTGAGATACAATTTTTTTTTCCCTGCGTTGAAATTAAATAAGCAGAGCAACCATATGTAAAAACAAACAAAATAAAATGCATTTACAATTTATGTCTCAGCCAGACAGTGTATGATGCAAATGCAGGCAAAACAAAAAAAAAAATAGCTCCAGCTAACCATTTGACAGTATGTTCATCACTACTGAATGCCTGAATACAATCCCTGTAGCTGACCTAAAGTAGACAATTTTATGAGATCCATGTTTACAATAACATGCATACAATAAAAACAAAATATAGAACTGGAGAATCATTGAGGAAATCATTAAGAGGTAGTGAGACAGTAATTTTTACTTCAGCTTAAAGAGAAGTAAGCTTTAAAATAGTCGCTTTAAGTCCCTTAAAAACAAAAAGAACGAAAAGATGTTTTACTTGAACAAATCTGTATCTGTTAAAGTTAAAACAGCTCTGCTGTTGTTTCAGAATGCGCATATGTGATAATGAGAAAAGTTAGAAGTAGGAGAATGTCTCTGAGTCTTTCTCTTGCCTTCTTCCTCCGTCGCTGAGTTACAACACTGAGTATATAAGAAAACCTTTGCACCAGTGTATGGAAAAAAAAACAACAACAAAAAAAAAACATTAAGATGTACAGTGCAGTGTCTGTCTGTGGTAATGTACATCTGAAAACATTTAAAAATGTAATGAACCCCAAACCCATGGTGAGTTATACTTTGAAAAGTAACTCATTAGAAACAGAAAAGCCTTGTACTCCATCCATGCAAAACTTTGTCTGTTTAATCGTAGCAAAGAACAATTGGTTCAACTGTGATTAGAGCATCATACATGTTAATGATTAAAAAACATCTTGCGAACTACAGGCAATGCTAAAGTTATCAATTGAAGAAATTGTATGATTTATATCCGGTTAATGTATCCTTCAACTTCATTTTTAATACATGTTTTATTGCCCTGGGCAAGACTCCGCTTCTTTGATCCTCTGCAAGTCTGTGCATAAAGGATCATAAGGAACTGTGCCATTAGTATTAGGGGAACAGCTTCTTTTATCAATTACATCAAAGTTTCATATGGTCCCCATTAAATAGATGCTCACACAGTAATATAAAAACAAATCCTGGCTCCTTCCTTCTCTGGACCTTCTGAAGATTGTTGGTAAAAAAAATAAAAATAAAAATAAAAAAAAGTAAAACATGAGCGTTTTGTGCCTTGACTCGACTCAGTGTTTGCATAGTAATCAGTTTGTAAATTTGGTTTGAATCACAAGTCAATCCTCAAAGCATTATGCTTGTTAGACCCACCGGCTTGAGGCTGGAAGCTTGGAAAAAAGCCAGGGGCATTTAAAAGCCGTCTTCTGTCCAAAGAAGGGATGAAAGCTTACTTTTAACTCCTGCTATGCTATCAGTGTGCACGGCTGACACTGTTCCTGTGTTCTCTACAAACATCCTGGAATGCACACCAACTATAGATGACACTAATGATAATAAACAGCAGGGGATACCATGTTCTGTTGCTCTGCTCATCTTATTAGCAACTGAAAGAGCTGCTTTTATAGGATAAAAATGTAACAACAGAAAACGCAAAACCTGTCTGCTCAAGACAGTATGTTTGTTTAACTCCAGTAATTACAGAACAGAAAAACTTGAATTAACACTCAGCAGCAGGAGATAAAAAAACCAAACAAACACACAACCTCCAAAATGCCCTTGTGAGACAGTAAATTTTATGATGGAGTCCTCTGTGCTGGGCATTCACTGAGTAAAATCCCTCATGACTTGTTATATGGCAGCTAAGAGGAGATGGATCACCCGCTCAAAGCAGATGTTGTCGGCACACACAGGGCACTCTGAAAACAATGTGATCCTCACGGACTAACAAAAGCGCACCCAGAGGCAGACCCAAATAAAAGTCACACAAACACATGCTGATCTTAATCTATGACACGGACTGTGTGTTGACGGCGCACGCGCGCACACATAATCTCCTTTCATTTTACAGAGCCACAAACAGGCGACCACAGGTACAGATATTCTCTGGGATTTTGTTGACACACAAAACACACATCGCCCAGGCTTTATTTGTTTGTGTTTTATTCTCAACCACAGAGAGGACATCACGCCGAGAAAGGCTGTCAATAAAATCACTGTGTCCTGTAGTGTTTGTTTTAGAATAAGCGCTAAGGTCACACCATGTTACAGACAGCAAGTGCCGACTGCAAAAAAAAAAAAAAAAAAAAAAAAAAAAAAATTTTAATTCCCCCCCTTTCACCCCAAATTGAATTTTTTAAAAAAAACCCCAAACACACAGGGGG
>NW_015112616.1:1433621-1537325 GCF_001443285.1 Poecilia latipinna | reverse complement strand
GCAAAGTTCCCCCAATTTTACAGAAGCAAGGGGCCGCCGGAAAAAAAAAAAAAAAAAAAAAAAAAAAAAAATATATATATATCCCCGCTTCTGACCTCATATGTAATCTTCTAGAACATGTCCTGAAGCACAGGATGGAGGACGCAGATGTAAACTCTCTGAAAGGAGGGCAGGTGCAGATTAGGAAACACATGTAGGCAACAGGCAGGGTGGCAAAGTCAGAAATATTTCTAACAAAGTAGAATAGACAGAATGGAGTGCAAGCAATTTCATTTTAATTAACAGTTTATCTCTTAAATAAGAAGGAATAGTTAACATTATTTAGAGCAACTTTACTAAAGTGCCTACCATTTTATGTTTCATCGCAATACATCCATAAACTACCATGACTTTATTTGGGATTTTATGTGATAGACTAACATAAAGTGCATCATAAATGTGATGTTGAAGAAAATGCTACATGGTTTTTAACCATTTCTACTCATTAAAATAGGTATCGTGTCTCATGCGTTCAAGCCCTTTTGCTCTGAAACTAATATATGAAATATGTTGCAAACAATTCCCTTCAGAAGTTGCCAAATTAGAGAAAAACACACAAGCAACATTTGTTTGTAATTCAATAACTCAGAAAACATTAGTGAACTAGCTGCCCCTGCCATGAAATATGGAGGTGGCAGCATCATACTGAGAGAATAATTTTTCTTAAGGAGGGGCAGGCCAGTTCCATCTGTCCCCTCAGCCTGCATTTAATAAACTCTTTAGACCCAGACTTCTCCATCCACTTTGTATTTCAAAAACTCTGTTAAACTTTTATCATTGTCTGCTGCTGTATGTGGGTCAGAAAAGTCCCTTGAAACATGACACATCCAGCTGGCATATCTGGCAAACATCTCAGTCTAATTTCCAAACCGGGGAGATATTCGTCAAAATATTTACAGATGTAATTGCAGAGGAGGATAGCTCTACAAAGTGGGTTTTAATAAATGCATGGCACTTTTTTTACAGTATTTATTGGAAGAAAGAAAAGGAAAACTACCCTTTCACTTCCTTTTCACAATCTTGCATTACTTTGCACTGATCGATCACTTAAGAAACATTCAAATTTGTGGTTTTAATGTGATAAATAAAAAAAATCAAGGGGTGTGGACATGTTTGCCAGACCCTGTGCATGCATCTGTTCTGTTAGAGCTGTTTTCAAGCAACAAATGTCAAACAACGCAGGAAATTAAAAAAAAATAAAACACCTCATAAATCTTTCTAATAAAGAATATGAACACAGGGGGATTTTTATTCCCTTTTTATGTCTGTTTTCCTTTATATATTCAGATGCTTGCATGTTTTCTAAAGTCACCCCTGTCATGGGAATAAAAATGGAGCATAGGCAAACACAAAGCTAAATGTCAACCTTCTTCCCATAGGTAAATGAATCATATGGTGTTTGAAGACTGGGGTAGAAAGGCGTGTAATAGACTCAAGCTAGGCCAAAGTTAAAAGATGAAGAAATATGGCCTATTAAGAAAATAGTCAGTTTAAGTAGGCCATCCACATTTCACTCATTATGAAAGAAACTGTTTGGCATAGTGGTTTTATTGCTGGTGCTGCGCATAGAAAGCAGTAATGTGCACAAATACTTTAATCCTGCAGATTTTGGTAAACGTCCACCACTGAAAAAGGATAACGCTGCAAACTATATCCACAAATTCTCTTCATCGTCTCTTTTGTCTGATCTGTAAGTGAGAGACAATTTGTATTACATGTCATTGGTAAAAGGATTAGGAGGCATGATTTATGCTCGAAAGACATTTATCGTTCAAAGCAAATGAGTTTCTTTTCTCAGAGGAACAATGGGGAACAGCCCGACTCCTCCCTTAATCTCTGTGAACAGAAAAGGCTCACCAAAGTGGAACTCGTGGTCCATGTAATTCGGGCCTTGATTAAACCATCACCCTAATTTTAAATTAGCCTTGCTCTCTATTCACCCAGTTATAAGCATGGATCACTGTTATACAAGTCAATCAGTGGTCAGAACAATCTGATGTTGAAGAAGCAGAGAGGCAGCAGCTTAAATAAAAGGTTTTTCTTTTTTTTTTCACCTTCAAAACTGTTAGAAAATTTACGTAGTATAATGGTTTCTTTTATTCTTTTTCTTTGTCCAGAGAGCCAGAAGCAAACTCCGAGCTGAAGGTGCCTTTCTTTTCTTTGAAATCGGCAGCTGCAAAAGAAAAACCTGTCTACTGTTTACAACTGTCTCTTTTGAAAATGATTTCTTAGAATTGGTTTTTGACACAGCTCCAGGATATTCTGTCTTTTCTATCCCAGATCCAAATGCGAACAAGTGTTTTTTTTATTTTTTTCAATTCCATTTTTATAAATTTTAGATTTTTTTTTTTTTTTTTTTGCTCTTTGCTTTTACCAGCATTGCACATGAACAACTCTGAAAACACATACCATTATTCTGTCCTAAACCTTGGTCCAAGCTTGACAAGGTTGAATGGAACGTTTCCCGTGTGCTGCGCATTATGTGTTTTTCACAGTCATCAGAGGTTTGTCCATAATCTTGATGAGCTCAAGGGAACATCGGAGTCAAAGAAGTCAATATGATTGGCACGACTTTGAACCTTGTTGGGGGCTGGGGGGGGGGTTCTTGGCTGTTAACACGTGGCGCAGTGCTCAGCCAGGGAGATTAATGGTTGTGACTGCATCAGCCCAGTGACTGGGGATCAGAGGATGTAATTGGGTTGAACCCAAATATGGGCATTTTAGACAGCTGCTCATAGCAGGAGCCAATCACATGCTCTCATCTGCATGAAGCTTCCAGTTGTTTACCGCCTCAAGTAAAAATACACCTATCTCCTCTGTGCCAGCAAAGGTGGTTTGAAACTCTTAATTACCTATCTAATGTTTAAAATAGATGCTCACATAAAGAAAGGATTTGCATTGCATTGTTATTACAGTTTTTTCTGGGGAAAAAATACAAAAGATATTAAGAATTAATTTACATATATATATATATATATATATATATATATTTTCTATTTGGAGGCTCTGCATTTTGGCAGACAAAAAAAAATAGAGATTCCTTATTCACCACATGATTTGTCAACATTCCACAATGTTGTTTACTTCAAGAGTAAAGCAGATTACATTCATGATAACCTCTAATGAAAATTAAATATCTGAAATTGAGCCACTCTGTATAGCTGTTAAATAATAACACTGGAAAAACTGCAATCCTTGTATGTAAATAAACTAAACACATACTGAAGCAAGATCACAGCACAAGTTTTCAGAGCAACACAAATTCTTACACCCCATATCAATAGCAGATAAGTAAATACATAATATCAAGATCAACAGAAACGTATCTTGGGCTATGACTAATATTTGGATAAGTCAGTTGCATGAAGATTGAGGCTAAACATTCAGGCTTACTATTTCACTGAGCCGTTCTCTCCATCACTCAGACCTACAATGCCGGGTCTGCTCATCAGTGAATAATGACAACACAAAGGCAAGTTAAATTACACGTTACTGAGGGATTTTTTTCCACTGGATGAAATTGCTTTTCAGATTGTTTTACCAAAATGTTACCACCTAATAAAACCTTAGCTGAAAGAAGCAACATCTAAATTGCTGTTACATTCTTTGTCATCTTTGTCCCTCAAACCTTTCCTTCATTTCAGCAAACGTGTGGTAATTTCTTCCTTTTCAACACAAGGATGAAGAAAAAAAACACTAAAGGTTTAAGTAAAGCCAACATGAAATGAAAACTAAGGGTATTGGCAAAAATTTTAAGGTGACTTTTTGGACTTGAATAACTCTACTATGTCTACTATGTCTGCAGCTTTGGTGAATAAGATCTACAAATGTTTCTAATACACTAAAATAATCTTTGCGTTAATGCTAGCCAACCTGAAAAGAGCTGGTCCCGCTCTTTTGACTTTACCATGCTCCCTTAATTCTGGCAAAGTCCCCCACTCTGATCCCCGTCGCACCTGGAAAAAAACCCGGTTCATGTAAATTTATTGGTGACATTGAGATGGCTCCTTGCTATTCAAATGAGGCCTGCCTCATCAGACGCTAAACTGTACCATGTATTGGCTTGTAGCAGTAACCTCCCCACAAACAGCTGTGACCCCATGCAGGAAGTCAGACATCCCACTTCCTGTGGCAAGCTGTGCCACTGGCTCTCTTAGCCGTGAATGGCTTTCTAATTGGTGTCCTTTCACCTCTTTACTTTGAGATGCTCCTGCTTGACAGGTCCTGACAGCAGGGGGAGATGTCCTTGGGGGCACAGAAAAAAAAAAGAAAAAGTCAGATACCAGAAAATGCCTGGACAGTTTCTAAGACCTGTCTTTTTTTATCAAGTACCTTGTAGAGAAATAAAAGAAATCCCTTCAAGTCTTTTAAAACTAAACTTATATGGGCTTTGACTAGAGATAGAACTATGAGGGGAAAAAAAAAAATATTACAAGCGTGTTGCGGTTTGCTCGATAAATAGTCATGTTAAATCCTTGAGGCTAAAGGAACTTTTTCCCATTGTATCACCAAAGTTTAAGAAACTGTAAGTTTAAAAGACACCATTGACTCAGTTAATCTTTGTTTGAGCTGCAGAATAGCTAGTTATGTAATGATGAAACTCCTTTATTCATGAAAAAAGTATTCTCAGTATTGACTAAGGTCAACTGTGTACATAAAGAAATAAACAGCTCAGGGTGTTGCACATAATGTTGAAGTTTTTTTCTTTTCTTCAATTTTCTTCATACTATAATGGTCAGTAACATTTTATTTTTCTGAGCAAATTGAAAAGGCTGAATGAATTTACACTGTGTAAAAAGCTATACTTATGCATTATGTTTTCCATCAAACAGTAAATAGTGTAAACAGAACGGAGAGGCGCATAGAAAGGGTAAATGCTTAAATGCACAGTTCATGACGTATTATGGGTATTTGTAAATTAAGTAATTAGTGTAAATTATAACTGTATGTGTAATCTGTAGTGTAGGCATTGGCAGATAATTTTATATCATACATGTTGTCTTTATGTATATTTTATGTGAACTTAATATTTGGTGCAGGAACCCTTTGCTTACAATCAACTTGAAGAATTGGTAGTGTGTCAAAATGGTATTTTTCCCCAATGTAATTGCCCTAATGTACTATTTCAATAACTAAATATTGCAGATATGTAGTAATACTCTGTTCCTAAACTCCAAACTAAATGATAAAATGTTTAACATACTGAAAGAAATGCACATAATTATGTAGAAAACTATTTTCCATTTTAAAGGAAAACGTTTTAGAATAATGTTTTTCTGATTTAGAATCGATGCATAATGAACTTCCGAGGCTGGTCTGTCCTGAAAACAGAGGCTAATGGTTAGACTAACCTAGCAGAAAAGTATGTAGCACTGATATAAAATAGCATTCACCTGAACCACTATATCAATTTTACGATAAGCTGCAGCAT
This sequence comes from Poecilia latipinna, assembly GCF_001443285.1. Lineage (NCBI taxonomy): Eukaryota > Metazoa > Chordata > Actinopteri > Cyprinodontiformes > Poeciliidae > Poecilia > Poecilia latipinna. The sequence goes on along the minus strand of NW_015112616.1, from coordinate 1,531,855 downwards.
GTAACTTTTATTAAAAAAAAAAAAAGTGTACATATTTGTTAAAATTATGAATATACTCTCACAGTATATTGATAATACTATCAGATTATACTGATTAAAGGCAGATCATTTGTAAAAAAAAAAAACAAACTCTCAGAAATACACCACCACAGTCCAGAGTTCTGTTTTCAGATCCCAGCATCTGGATGTAGAGTGGCAAGGATATCCATGTTGCTTGAAGTCCAGTGTGAAGTTTCATGCTCTAGAATGACAAGCTCTAGGAAATTCTAGAGCATGTCACATTTCCCTTTTCTGACAAGCCGCATAGAGATGCTGATGTTATTTTCCAGTGGGATTTGGCACCTGGCCACATTGCAAAAGGTACCAAAAACTGGTTCAAAGACTGTAGTCTTCCAGTTCTTGATTACCCAGCAAACACCCCCTGAGCTGAACCCCCATAGAAGATCTATGGGCCGTACTCAATAGGAAGCTGAGAGACACCAGAACCAACAAGACACGTAGCTGTCTATGCAGCTACCTGTCATTCCATCGGCTTCCATTACACCGACACAGACCCACAGGCGGATCCTCTCTTTGTCACGGTGCACTGATGCAATACTTCAGGCAAGAGGGGACCCAGTCAAGTATCAAGGACATAGAAATGTACGTAATTTTGAGAAGCCTGAAAAACATCTACTTTTGATTGGTCTCATGTGATATTCTAATTTTCTGTAACCCTCCCGCAGGCTTAAGAGACAGGGTAATCTAGACCCTATGAGTTTTTTACTCTGTGTGCAGTTCACTTTTAGGAGTGTTTTTCTTTTTCTTGCAGTTTCAAAAACTGATGGTCTGACTGGACAAATCCCCCTGCTTCCCTGCCATCTGTTTGTAAAATTTGCTGCTCTCTAAGACTGTGGGAGGGTTAACTTCAAGCCATAATCATTAAAATGGTAAAATAAATAAATAAAAGCATGAAATATTTTACAGTAGGTGTTATGAATCTAGGTTTCAATATCTGAGATGGCTGGAAAAAAGATATTGCACTTTTATGTAATATTTAAATTTTTTGAGATGTACCAGTCTTGCTTGTTTTATTTATACTATGTAGGTATTCACATAATTGGTTCTCTTTATGTTAGAAACATTTATTCTGGCTTCCCAATACCACTTGATCTGAAACCTGGACACAATGTTAAAGTTAAAAAGAACAAAACACATGATACTATATTCAAATTTCAAATATTAGTCAATCATATACTGTGCAAAACAATGACCTGCAGTCCACTCACAAAATATCTCTTGGTCTTTAATTGGCTTTTTAGGTCTGCATGTTGCGGCACCGATGAGCAAGAAAACCAAATACTACCCACAGAAACACACTAGGGTCACTTTGCTTCATGATTTACTTGTTGCACTTTTGACTTCAGGTTCAGCTCTGCATCTTGCACCCTCCAGTGCTTCTTTGATGATTTTGTTATAGTAGGAGTGAGGAGAACCATCTGCAGCTAAATGTCAGTAAGATCAAGGTGCTGGTGGTGGATTTCCGACAGACCGAGAAGCTACTGACACATGCCATCATTCAGTGTGAGGAGCTGGAAATTCTCCAGACCTACAACTACCTGTGTGTGTGTGTGTGTGTGTGTGTGTGTGTGTGTGTGTGTGTGTGTGTGTATCGACAAGCAGGCAGACCTGAGCAGGCTCCCTGAGCACATGCCTCTGAAAGAAACGGAGATGTTTGGCAGATTCGAATGCATATACTCAGTCTAATAAAGAATCTTAGCCCAAGGCTGTGTGGTAGGCTCATAAATGTAAGATCTTGGGTCATAGATGGCTCATTGTCTAATAAATGAAAACAAAAAAAACGTAGTTTGCCACTAATTCACTTACTCTTATGTCAGCTGCAATAAAAGAAGTGAATCATTTCTTTTTGTGTGGTCAGCCAAAGCCACCTTCAGCATGTTTTAATAGGAATGAGCTGAGAAAGGAGCTAAACTGCCAGCCCAGCAATTAAAACCAAACCAGTTTTCAATCACAGATTTTAGATTAATCTACTTATGCGCTTTTTTTTTCAATGTATTACAAGTGAATCTTGATGTACTTGTAATACACTTGCAATAAGTAGCAGAATAACACCAAAACTTTAATTTATTTACAGAAATCAACATAAAAAGTTACCTTTTTCGAGCTTTATCTCCTACTAAAATGACATTAATAAAAAAATAGGTTTCTATATCTAATTTGTGGTAATAGACGGGTAATTTATTTTGACAAACTTCTATCTGTGGTCACAAAAACATAGCTATTTTTAGAGCTATTGTGTATTTTCTGTATGTTTAAATGGGCTACTTTTTTCTGTATTTATATTTCCTAATGATATTCTACTTCCATGTATTCTGGTGGAGTTTTCTACTGTCCCAAGAGCCTTTATTAAGTTTCTATGTTATCTCCTTTATGTCAAAAAACAACAACAACAACTGTATTTTCACCTGAAATAACTGCAACCTGTATACAACCCAATTGTACTTGTGAAGATACAACAAGTCCAGTTAATAGAAAAGAAAAATCCAGAGTGTGGAACATAAAGTTTCTCAGATACCCGTGGTTTTGATATTGAGTGCAGTAGCCTCGCTTTCAAACTTTATCTGATGGTGAACAGAGGAAAGGAGGGCTATCTATATTGTTAAAGCCAAACCCTGTGGGCATCAAACATCGAAATGTCAGGGTTGGGATAAATTCAAAGGATAAATTATTCATATGGCCTCAGTAAATGCTGTGCATGAGGTCACGAGCGGGCCTCAAAAGCAAAGGAATATTTGACAGGAAGCTGCACAGAAGTAGTCCTCCAATCCCTTTTAGGAAAGGATGGGGTTTTCACTGTAGCAGCTATCCAAGCAAACAGGGGAAATGACCTGCCCAGTAAACCTCAAACAACTGTTAAGAACTGTCAAAAAAAAGGAGAAAAATGGATTCTTACCTGAACATTTACTTTCATTTGTTAAGAAAACATGCCATCCATGGGAATGTGATGAAGTGAGATGAGAGACACGATGAGTCAAATGCATTGATGTCATTGTAGTTTTAAGGAAGCTTTTGATCATTTTTGATGGGCCCAGTGCAACAGCATAGCAGGAGTCTTTACTTGTCAACTCAATGACAACATAATTATCTTAGTCAAATGAAACAGTCAATAAATTAGTTGCCATGTTTGGTAAAAACCATATGCTTATATAGCTATCCCCCATATAATTTAAATATAAAAATTAAGAAAGCATACTAAAGAAGAGTAAAAGCTTTTGACAGATGAAATGTTTTTGATCTCAAGGTGGAGTGATTAGAAAATAACTCCTGGTAAATACACATTTACCTCATTGCTGCTTGAGATTAAAGACAGAGTATTGCAACATTTTACAGCCAGACTGACTGATGTTTTATCTTTAAAAACTGATTTCGCTTGTGGTGACCCTCAGGGATCAATTCTTGGACCCATTTTCTTTCCATTATGCTCCCCTTTGGTTTAATGTTTAGAATGGCTTACATTGCATTTCCGAGCTATTGAGATGATAAAGAAAGTGACCTACCAGTAAAGTGTCCAGTTTCTTTTAAGTTAATTTGGACATAGACACCATTTTTATGACAATTGAAGGTGACATAATTACTTGATTGTGCTTTAAAATGGCACTATATGCCTGGAAAATATTTAACACCTTCCTTTAAAACAAAACAGTATCTTTCACCATTCTGGAATATGAAGAAAGCAAATTAGATGAGTATAGATTTCAAGAGAAACAGCAAAGAGTATTTCCATTCTGTTTTTTAAACGCAGTCTTACATCATTCTCATCATGTGGCTTTTTGAATTCTGTAAAAGAAAGAAACAAAACACTTTCAGATTGTGGATTGCAATAACAAGTGATTACATTAACAAGCGCTGCACTAATGTATAAATACCAGAATGACCACCATGTGGACAGAGAACTACTAGTTCTGGAGCTCCAGGTTACAGACCTCTGATCTACCTGTTGAATAATCTTTTATCCCAATAAAGCAAATGCTAAACGTTTCATTGCAGTGAAATTGTGAAATTAAGAACTTCCCAGAACTGACCAAGGTCCAAGTTTCTGCAGCTTCAGAATGGGATATTATGTTGTAAGTAATATTGAATAAGATATATTTTTTTTTTATCAATTTGGACTCGGGCATAATATCTAAACTTTGGTACATTTGGGAGCTACAGCTCCACATCGACCATGAATTCTTGAGGCAGTAGCAGGATATGGCAGCCAGTTCGGCCTATGTAAATAATCAGGACAATAAGGCCTATAAAATACATTATATTACACTGCAAGTCTTGAATACATTTCACAAAACATTCTTCAGTGCTATGTATCATGTGTTCTAAAAACAATAAAAGTTGTGATACTCACCCCAAGATGAAAAGCTGAAATTTAGGACTGTAGACCTCAGTGCCTCCCATTGTAATCCTGGAGTGTTTTCATTGGTGTCTTTCTGGTAGTTGTCATCTCTAGAGTACGGACCAGTTAGCTTCAAGAGGACCAGTTATTCTCATGTCCTTCCACTCTCTTTGTGCTGCGAAGAATCCATCCGCAAAGTTTGCACGACTGTGTCAGGTGAAGAACTTTTTTTTTTCCCTCATAGCATTTACAGTCAAAGTTAAAGAGTTTCTCCATTTTACTATATCTATTAAAGTGATGGCGATATCTTCTGATATATTGCATCCCAACTCCACCGTAAGTGGGATCAGCGCTGGCCATGGCGCAGAAGTTGCTGCAGAGACACATTGCAACAGCCACACTTCAGTTTATGAGCAACACGTTCAGCTTGTCCATATTTGTTTAATAACATAAACCCAACCAGGAAGTATTAGCTTAGCTAGCCATGTTTTAGCCAGCTTATTGGACAAAATCCACAACAATAGCAGTGTGAGCAGTCATTCAAAGACGGTATGTAAATCCGCTGTGCGTCATCACCAAAATTAACTTGCTGGCTCAAGTTACTCTGTAATCAAGCTGAATTAGAATGCAAAGTTTCTCATTATAAAACTTTAAAAACTGCTATTTACAGTATGCAGTTGTTTCTTCATATTTACAAAAAAAACCTCACTATTTTCTCAGAAATAGATGTTTTTCTTCTTTTCTTTCTGTTTATCCTCTGCTGACTTGCTCCTACTTTTTTCTGAAATGTCACATTTGATTTTAAACTTTTAGAGGAGCTGCTCCTTCAATACCTTGGTGCATTTTTAGCATTACATACTTTAACATCAGACCTTACAGTAGCTCCTCCTAATACTGTGGCATACATTGCCGCTGCTAATTTGAGGAAACATTTTGAAAGCCCTTTTTTTAAATCCCTTACACTCAGGTCTAACAAAATGGATGGAGTTTTAGTCTGGGTAATGTCACTGATTACAAACATGAAACCTTCTTCAGATCGCAAGAGACAGCAAGCATGTTTGTCTAATATTTCAAACCTTCTGCTGAGCATAATTTGATTAGGTCTGAGACATACCCTTAGGGTTGTAGAAACCTTTACCATTTTAATCTACTTTATTAATGAAATTCATTATTAAGTGTGTTTATGTCTTTTCCCTCTGTCTGGAGCTCATACTGGTCAGACGGTGTCTGTAGATTTTGCAAACTGAAAGCAGTGGCACTTGGGGGGAAAAAAGGAGTCTATTAATCCCCAATGACAAAAAAACAACCTTTTGCCAAACTCTTGTCTTTCAAAAACATAGATTGCTATATTTCTAGTCAATCTCTTTGGCAGTGTCAAGGAAACCAATGCTGACCTTCATTTAGACAAAAGAATGACAATACCGTAGGGAGATAAGAAAGTGAGGGGGCTGAGTGGGAGGTGGGCGGGGAAGAAAAAAGGAAAATCAATAGCTCATTTTCTGCTTTTTTGTATAGGGATTGTGATGTTTGCTGAGATAAAGGTCGACCAGCCTGAGAGATCTCTCACGCCGTCTCAGCTTGAACAACCATGAAATTGCTATTGTGTCCGCAGCAATTTAAAAGTGAGAAATCAGATTTTGCCCTATAGCCTTTAATGTGCCTTATGGAAATACGGTTCTCAGTGCATTTATGTGCATAGTCTTATTTCCCCATCAAAAATAAAATTCATATATGCCTCATTTTTATTTTTGTAAAAAAATAAAAATAAATAAAGTCTTCTTTATTTCTTTGCATTTGTACTATACCGAGTTTTGTGGTATATATATCATCAACCCCAAAATATTAATAAGCTCTCTCAATTTAGCTTCTCTGCTGCATCTGACCAAATTTTGAAACCTATTAGTCAAGTTCTCTCGCTTAAGTCATAGTAGCCAAGGGAGACGAAGTGAGAAGCCAATAGAAGTATAGATTATTAATTTTGGAAGTTGTGAACTCCAGTGTTTTATACGACACCACTCATCCTTTTTGTTACTGGCCTTATTGTGTGAGCTCTCATGTCCCATGCATGCTTCTTGAAGGACTTCAGGAGTTTGTGAGTTTGCAGCAGAGACTAGCACGCTATACAAATTATGGTGATCATGAACGGACGCATGCAGTGTAAATCCAGGGTCAGGAAAAAAAAGAAGAACCTCTCAAGGGCACAGAACCCCAGACTAAGAGGTGGGATATGTATTTAGAAATCCCCTGACAAACTTTTTTAAAGGCACACTAAGCACTACTTTCAGATTTGAAGTATTCTGGTGCATCATGTTTGACCAAGTATCCAATTTCTCAGTGGAGTATTATAACCACTTAATGAATGGAATACCAAAAGATAGGAAAGTGGAGAAACGGAGGTAGCCATCAGCTTTTGAGATGGCGTTCAGCCTAACAGCTCCCACATTTTTGGACATACTGCCCACACAGTTAAAATTTCAGAATTGAGCGTACCAAGTGCATGCATCTTGACAAATTCCTTCATTTACCACACAATCCTCGCATAGCATACTGACAAGTTTGACGAGCTAGTCTTTCGCTTTGAGTCCTCATCCAGTATGCACGGACCTCCGCGAAGTGAAATACACTCGAGTATGTGGAAACTCTTATTGTTGAAGATTGGTGCTGGACAGGAGAGGGAAGGATTGACAGATGGATGGAATTACACAGCATCACCTGTGAGATAGAGATCATTCAAGCCAGCAAAAAGAATAGACTACAAAAAGTGTAAATAGGTGTAGGTCTTTATATTTGTGTGTATGCACAGCCATAAATTGGTGGTGGAAGAATAATTCACTGTTGCAATAAATAGGCTTTAATATAATACCTGAATAAAACATCCCCAGTGATGGACTTTTTGTTTTTTTTTGGCACTAATTGACTTTATTTGACAGTAATCTAAATGGGGCCGAGAGAAGAGGGGAAAGAAGTCCCTATAATACTCCAAATTATAAGTAGTGTTTTTTTAGTCAGATCCATATTTGGGGTTTATTCTTTAACTTCTGTAATTAGGTTCTTTAACTTCCGTACTTCTCCCTCTCGGCTGACATGGGATAAATACCCGAGCCATCACAACCTTGCAGGGCTTTAACAGAAATTTAAATCTTTTCATTGTTTTTTTTTTTTTAGAAAATGGTTTTATGACTACAAGCTGCAACCAAGTGACTCTTTGGACACTTCCACGTTGGCTCTTTAAATGTCCTATTGTTGATATTTATCAGAAATTCGTAGTTTGTCAAAAAGTTGTGTAGCATTTGCGGCTCTAGATGTTTGTTAGGCAGACTTAGGGCATAAAAGGCTCTTTGTGTCATCAACATTGTAGATCTTTGTAATAGTCCATCATTAGTGCATCACTTGCCGTGTGGTTGCTGCCACCCCAACCGGAGCAACATAATGTCCATCCTTGGTAAGTGTCATTTTATTTTTCTGCTTGAAATATGGCAACCCAAAACCCCAAATTTAAAACAACACAATGCAGAGAGATTTGCTACTTTCTAAACCTCTGCAATGCCATCATAACCTTTACAACAGTTATTATTTTCCATTGTAAAGTTATTTATAAAGGGGTTTTAATACATGTCACTTTTCATTGACAGGAAAAGTGACAAACAATGCTGGCATCAAAGCGACGATAAAGAAAATCAAATCACAGCAGTAATTGAGTCATTATATGTATCAACATGGCACAGACGTATACATGTATTGTAAGACATATGGGTAAATATAAAAAAAAATGGATAACAAAACAAATAAATAAATGAAATGATCAGCTGGTAAGGTGTGTCTGTGTTGTATACATGATGCAAGTTACATGAAGCGAAACCTCAGGAATCTGGCAACCAGCTTGGATGGGCGGACCACCAGATGTTTAATTTTGATAGCGCGCATCATGACTGATGAGCAGGTATCCGTGAAGCATAAGCTATGGGCTCCACTAACGGCATACAGTGATTAGAAGCAGAGATATGCTTTGTCTTTGCTTTCAAAACAAGTTCAATTTGAACTTGAAAGTGTTTCATGAAAATTGCATCTATTGACAAGCGTTTAAAAACCATAAACTCTTCATGAGTGCACTCATCTGTGGTTCCCTGAAGGAAAAATCATGCATTCAAAATTTGCTGCAACTATACACATAATAAAAGACTGTTTATTTCTCCTGGGTCCCCCAAATAACAAAAGCTGGAATTCTGTACAAAACCAATGAGCGTAGTAAGTAGTTTGTTTAAGATGGAGTGTGTAACGTTTTGTTTAGAAAAATGTTTTGTGGTCATTATTTTTATATTATGTGAACATTTTTCTTTAGAATTTACATCTCTCTTTTCACACATATGATATGCAACAAATTATTTATTGATTAATTCGGAACCTACGTAGAATCTCTCACAAATCTTCTCATCCCTAAAACCATGGACTAAAGATCTGTCTTTTGTTAACTTCTCTCTTTTGGCAATGGTCTGATAACATCATTGTGTCCCTCAAGGTAAACTAGGGAAAACTGCAATATGTGATCACAGAAAAATGCATGCCAAAATCATTGTTTTTAATAAAAGAATTGTGAAGTTTCCAGATTAGCAGCTTCCACACAGACAGACAGCAAAGGGGCAAGGAGAGGATGGATGAGCAGAACCAAGACCCGCCTCCTGACTAAGATTGCTTGTTTCTAATTAGCGCTGGGAGAAGGTGCAGGAGCTCAATTTTTTCACAGATTATCTGCCTCATATCAGACTGTCACGACATAGTTCAAGAAATATGTAAAAAAACAAACAAAAAAAACAAGATAAAAGTTATATACTGCATCTTTAAGCTACTGAGTTACTTTTCACAGAGTAATCAGAAATCAGCTAAGAAACCAAGTTATTTTTCCCAAGATGATGAGCAGTCTTTGTAAATCGCTTTCCAAACAGAACAATATAAAATTTGTCATATTACAAGAGAATGAACAACCTAAAAATTTTCAGGTAACTATTCTAAAATTATTTTCTTAAATCCCAAGCAGATCTTCAAACACCTATGGCACCAGATGGGTTTATCCCAACATCATTTTCTGAATAGTATGCATTTATAAAAACCAAAGGATAAACTGTCTGAAATGGTAATTGCTGGGTACTCTTTCTGTTAGGCATAATATTACTTCTCAGTTGTGTGCTGTCCATAGTACCTGGAATATTGGTACAAGAATCAGAGCTTAAAGCAGCTACACAGTCTGTTGCAGCAAGCAGAGAAAATTATTATATGGTCACACTGCGGAAAGGGTGTGGCTGGTTGTGTGGATGAGATTCTAATATTGCATTGATCGACATCTCATTTCTGTAATAACCAAAGCAATCTGCCCAGAGCAGAATAAATTAGGACAGAGTTGCAAATTAGCAGAGATGCTAATAATCAGGAGTGGGTTATTTACCAATGACACAGGTGCAGCTTGTTTCTTCTGCTATTATAACAGGACATGATTGTGATCATATGGCCATGCTTGTCTGCAGCAGAACCATGATTATAGCCTTGCTTAGCTGTTATGTTTTATTAAAAATATTGATATTTTTCTTTTGATTATAAGAGGCTTACCTCAAAAACTAAATACATATTCAGAATCCCTGGTTGTTTTCAATAAACTTCACACTACAGTGGCATACTGACAACAGCTACCCGTTACAAGGACTTTTGCTGAAAATATGAGGTGCATAAAAAGGCAGATTTGAACAATAAATGTTGGTCAAGTGAATCAAATGAGATTCTTATGATGATTCAGATGCATATTGGTCACCAAGAAAAGTCAGAGGTACCAATACTCAAATTTAGTTTACTCTGAGTAAACCTAAGACTTTCAAATATATATATATATATATATATATATATATATATATATATATATATATATATATATATATATATATAGGCTTGAAAACTTAAAGTTAAACTGCAATGTGTGATCATAGAACAATGCATGCCAAAATCATTGTTTTTAATAAAAGTATTGTAAAAGATGGACAGAAGCGGTCAAAATGGCTCTTGAGAACAAAACATGACTTAAATATTGCATTAGCTAAGTGTAAATACAACATTAAGAACTTATGTTAAAACTTTTACAAACAGTCCTTCTCCGATTAAATCAGTTGAGCTCAATCTGCAGATCGAGTTAAGCTAGGAATGCCTTTATTTTGGTGTAGGAGTTTGATTTCTCATTTTAGTGAGAAAGGTCAGAAAGAGAAGTACTGTCAATATTCACCAATATTCAGTTATTCTTATGTCTTATCAGATTTAATAAAAATCAGTGCCAAGTACATTCTGCAGCCTCAAAGTGCAGTAAAGAAACAAACCACTTTTCATCAGTATTGCAGCTCATTCACTAATGACATTCCTGATGCTGCAGCCTCTTGTATTCTTCCAATACTTTCCTTTCTTGACAGTGAGAAATGTTTTTTTCTGCAAGTCAGCTTCAATTTTCTGCCCCAACTTGGCACTGCCTGCTTGAAAGAGCTACGATGTTCCATAACACATTATCTAAGAAGTGAACGTCCTTATAATTTTTCCAAACACATCTGACTTAACAAAGGTGCAGTCTACAATTCAACATCTTACATCTTGGATCGGAGTAAATTAGCATCTTTTGATTTGATTTAATGTGATTCCAGCTAATTTAAAATAAAAAAAATACAGAAAGCTTTTCCCTCCTCTTCAGAACCTGTGCTTTAATTTGAACGCCAGAAGTGATTTAGGAGCTGAGAGAAGAAACAGATCTATTATGTTAAAAAAAAGAAACTGAAACAAAAAATGAAGAAAATTCTGAATCCGAGAAAGAATAAAAAATGGACTGAATTAATTCCTTTTTGATTCTTTATTTATGTTTTTTTTTTTTTCAGATCTTACAATCAAAACTTGACATTTGCTTTCAACATTTATTCTCCCAGTTAGAACTACAGTACATGATAACTAAAACATTAATTTCTACCAACAGGGAGCTGTACCTGGATGTATGAACAGAGCAAACAGAGCTGGTCACATGACAAAGACAGACGATAAGCTGCTGCAGCTTCTTTATCACATTCTCAGATTGTAATTGATCATTTCTCAATAATCAAGAGCCCACACCGTCTGTACGAACCGAATAGCGTAGGGCAAGGGGCTGGTTTTACCAGGCTACATAATCATGGACCTTAGACTCAAATCCCTAAGATATACTGCATAACAAATGACTTCTCTTGCTACCAGATTATTTTGTTGTTAAAAATGAAAATTGTTGGCCAAATCATTTTAACAAAGATCAAAGTTCCAAGGTTGATTCAAGATCCATGACCCACATTTCTATTCATTAACTTAATAAACTGAATTCACCTCCAAGGTTATGAAAGTTGTAAACTGAACTGTATGCAACTTTTTAAACAATTATTTATCAGCTACTTGTTTCTAGATGGTACGCTAATCCATTGATCACGTTTTCGTAAACTGCAGTCCGAACTCCAAGCCAGCAAAGAGTGAGGAAAAAAAAAAAAAGATTTCTATATAAATCGAGGTATTTCTGTACTTTGAAAAGCTTTCCAATTTCCTCAGAATGTCATCACCTTGAGTATAAGCAATGCAAAATAATGGAAAGTATTGCAGCAAGCTTCATGTTACCTGTAGAACCTGTAACAGGAAACCACCTGTTGTATGTGATTATTTCTGACATTGATGGCATAAGGACTAGAACCAGATAACAGATGCTTCCATCTAACCAGTCTGCTGGGCCACTAATGAATCACAAAGTCCTTGAATGCTAATCGGCATTTGAGAACTCCCAGGGTACGCTTGTTTTTTTTTTTTTGTTGTTTTTTTTTTAGCTAGAGTGGTTTTCCCTCTGCACATGCACTATGACAGTTAAATGCCTCTCCAGTGTGTGTATTGCATCTTGTTAGGGATTGCATGCCCTTATTGGGAAATCAGTCGGAAAGATGTCATAAAATTAACCAGACATCCTCGGGTTTGACCAAAATTCAGGAATTTGAGATTTTTTTACCCCTGTCAGTGATGACGGCAACACATCAATAAAAGTGACTGGTGAAATACAAGAGATCTTTTATCTGAATAAGCAGCATCCCTTTGCCCCCCACAATTGACTTGCACACATCAGCTGTTGTCTGCTGTGATCAATTACCTCAGATAAAAGTGACAAGGCTACTGCACCTTCACAGTGAAGCATTTCCTGTGCTAGCCTCAACACGGCGAGTGATGGGATGTCTCTGTCAGCAAATCTATCTTTCGAAATTCAGGCCTCTCAGCTGTGACACATGCTCAAACAGCAACAGAGATGTGACTACGGTATGGAAGAGAGGTGTCAGTTATTGAATGACCCCCTCATATATTGGTAGAAAGGAATGAGGTGTCAGACAAAAGTGGTAATAGAGTGGAATACATTAAATGATGTAGAGCGGCCAGCCAAGTGAAACCAATTCTGCCAGTTTCTTTAAAGCTCAGTTGCTCGAGAACAGAGAGCGGACACCTGGATGCGGTTTAGAGGATTATGAGAGGGAGGGAAACAGAGATGAATAATAGAAGAGATGAATAATGGAATATGAAACTGGAGAGGGTTAAAATTAGCTTTGATTTTAAGTCTGCACTTTATTGCTTTTTTTTTCTATTTCTTTGTCTTCATGATAAAGCAATAGATACGGAGAAACATTGCATATAATTTCTATAACAATCATTCAATATCATGTCTGAAGCACGTCAAGTTGTTAAGGCTTTGGCTCGGGGGGGGAAGAATAGTGGTGTTGCACTCGCAACAGTGTGGGTTCACTTCCTTCTCCCCCTCACCATATGGTGATGTGTCCTGGGCAAGGCACTTAACCTCCAGCTGCCTTTTGGGATTTATAGAATGATCTGCATAGCACTCTATGAATACGCTTTGCGTGCATCCAGGGGAATAAAACCTGCTTCATGTGGCAGGTACGACCCGAAAAGGCAGGCGCTAATTTTAAAACCAGTTTCCATTTCCTCCTGCAGCCCAATATAATATAATACAGTCTTGAGGATAGAACTGTGAAAATATATAATTGAAGAAAACAAAGTTGTAAAAGAAAAAAAAACTCTAGAGCACCAAATAAAAGGTTACTGACTATTTCACCCTTTGTCATCTTTGTAGTTTTTACTCTGCTGGATACAGAATTGAGCAGGATGTTTCAGACCCACTACGACTTAGCTTGTACTCACCACGGGCATTTTTTGACAAATATTGATAAAAAAAATAACAATATAACTCATAATTTCAATGTACTATTTAGTCATAGACCAGTATAATTATATTTCGTATAATGGCTACAATTAGTTGGTAATCATAGGTCATAATCTTATGCATTTTCTCCCCAAATGGTTCTGCTTAGAATAGAGTGTGATACTAAAATCCTTTGAGGTTTGAATAACCTATGATTTGTTTCCATTATTTATCAATTTAAATACTTTAAAATTTAACTCATATGTTGTGGTTTAATACATGGGTAGGAAATGGTTTACTTACTTGTATGAATCAAACGCAGGAAGGGGTTAAATTATAGCACATGACTATGAAATGGGGGTAGAGATTGACAAAGGGGCAAACTGACCCAGAGTGAAATTACTTAATACTGGTTCCTTTTTTCACAAGTTTTATTCTACTTTCCATTTGTCGTGTTGATATATTTCTTTACTTTGTAAATTAAATTATTTTAGTCTTTGAAATATTGTTTTTTTTGTTTGTTTTTTGTTTTTTCTTGGAGCTGAGGGCCTTCTGTAAAAGCAAAATTCAGTACTTTAAATAATGGAAAATCATCATATTTCATAAATAACAAATGTCTGCTTGTGACATCTTGTCTCACAGCCAGTGGTGGGAATTTTGGCTAGAGGGCTTTTCTGTGTGGGCTGGCTTCCTGTGTGTTTTCACCCTTTACAGCTCAGTTTTCTCCAAGTACTCTAGCTTAATAGAACAGTCAAAATAAATGCATGCGATATTTATTGCAGACGCTTTTTTTTTCTTCCAAATTGTCCTGGATTTCATCCTGTGAGTGTAGCGAAAGTAATGCACTCAAGCAGCTACAGCAACAAAAGTGAGTAAGTTTAATATTATTGCAGTTATTCAACTTTTTGTATTTTATATTAAGGAGATAGATGTTTTTGGTTTGTTTCTTGTATAAGCTTGTGTACTATTTTGCCTCATTCTTAAACTTGACAAGTGCGCAGGGGAAAAAACAAAAAAAAAAAAAAAACCTTACGCTGCTTTTTCAAAGGACTTTCAAACAAATGGTAGAGCTTGATAATCATTTGCATTTTCATGTTTGTAGTATACTTAAGCTTTACAGCATCATCTTAAGGGAAACATAATACTTCTCCTGAATCTTATTTGTCTGACATTTCAGATGATTTCAAAGTACATCTCTTTCCCTCCTCCTTTTACTCTCTCGCTCAAACACACACACACACACACACACACACACACACACACACACACACACACACACACACACACACACTCTCATACGTTCGCATCCTTCCCTCTTTCTGTCGTAAATCTCGTAGCATTGGTTGTGAAAGCTGCTGGGATCTGCTATTTTGTTCTCTTTGGGATTGCTGCCTCTTCCCACTTGATCCAAACAGTCAGCTTAGGGAGCTTGTGGCGCACAGGCGCAGAAGTTGCCAAAGAGCTGTCAGAGAGATGTCCGCATAAAGGATTTCTGCTGCAGACTAGAGGAGTTCGATACGCGGAACAATGCTTTCCCTTGGTATTTTAATGTACATGTAAGAAGGTAGTTTATTCCATTGTAGTCTCATGTATAATATCACTTAACTATTTAAGCAAAACACAAGACAGCTTGGGAAAAGAAAGGCTTTTTTTAAAAACGACAAATGCCATCATATTTTAGAGCCAGAAACCCTAAAAAAACTGGCTTTGGTCTTTCTGTTGTTTTAAAAAGAGAATAAGTAACTTTAAGTGGCAGTTCTGATTCAAAAGTCCTTTGAGGAACATCCAGAAAAGCAGCTATGCACATCAACATCCAGATGACAATGCATGATTTACAGCTACAGTCTTGAAGCCCGTCTCTTTCTAAACAGAGAAAAAAAATAATAATGTGCAGGGTTCAGATCAAATATCAAAGATATTGTGTAAATTTTTGCAGGAAGGATCATGTATGCTGACGCTCTACGGGTGAAGTAAACCTCTAGAGAGCAGGGGGTTATCTGAAAAAAAAATTAAGGGAAAAATCAGTTCAAACCTAAGGGAGAAGCACACAACCTAGTTCATGCCATGTCTAAGACAGTTAACCAGAAGATAAACAGTTCGGCCGTCTAGGCAACCACAGATATTGTTTCTGACCATAAGGTTTACAAGGCAAGAAAATACTTTTCATCTTTTTTTTCCCTTTGTCTCTTCTGTCAACACAAAACATCTTACTTCAGGAGATCATGTAAAATCAATAACAAATCTCTCTAAACGTATCCTCCGCATGTTTAGACTCAGACTACTGTTTACACTGTCAAATCCTATAGTGGAGGTAAATCCTCATAAGTGTAACTGTAACGTGGAGAAAATTGAAACCTGAACAATCACGTCATGACTCGCTAAAATAAATGCTGAAATAAATCAGTCTTTTCCATCACTACATCACTATTTCTGGTGATGTAGTGATGGACGGACTGATGCATGCATAAGTGATGGACGGACTAGTGTAATAATGCTAGTCAGAACGTGAGCAGACATAATATCTTTCTTAATTCTGCCAGACTTTTTGTGTTTTCAATTGCAACTTTTGTCAAAAGACGTCAAACCATAGCCGGTTTGTCTGTCTCCTGAACTTTGAACACATCTACCCAGTCCTAAAGCTCTTACACCGACTCCGTTTAGCTGTGAGAAGATACTTTTGTTAATTTATGAATCGCCGTGTTATCTGTGATACCTTCCTGGAAGGGAGCATTGGATGAAATAATCCTGCCAACAACTAAACGATCTCGCTCTCCTGCTATTAATGCTTTACTTTTCATTGTCGTACAAACTAGACCTACATCAGTTCCTCTGGGTTTTTTCTGTATTTACTCTGACTTCTCACACAGTTGGTTGTGACAGATGGCTGCTTGCACTGAGCCAGGTTCTGCTGGAGGTCTCTTCCTGTTGAAGGGGAGTTATTCTTCTTTACTGTCCCTAAATGCATCCTTGGTGTGAGGGATTGCTGGAAAGTCAATCAATGCAAGTGATTGTCCACTACTGCTAAAGGCTTTTGGTAGAAAACTTTTGGAACTAATTTGAATAATGAACTGAAGTTAATGTACTGCCTTGATAAGTAGGATCAATTAAGTGTAACTGAATTGAAATGACTTGTTTTGCAAAGTGCTCTGTATAAACAAACTGAACTAAATTGAAGTTTAGGTAAAAGTCCGAGCAGGTTGGGAAAAAACGGTGCCAATTATGAGCTTTGTAGAACTTGACAAAACCTACAACAGCATGTGACTTGCCAAAAGTTACACAAAAAATAGTTTTATGATGTGGAAATAAAAATCAAACAATACTATGGGATACAGCATCTAGGAATTACTTTTATCACATTTTTTTTTAAACTAAATATTCTGCACAGGGAGATATGAAAAACATTTTTCTTTTGATGGAGATCAAAAACAGACATTAGTGCAGCATGTTAATTTATATCTGGCGCCACATATAAATGTGTCCCCTGTATTCATCTCAATGAAATCACAGCCCGGGCCATTCTTGTTTGTTTTTTTTCCCCCATCTGTGTGACCCAGTGATTAGCGGCACCCCAGTGTCATTCTGTTTGGACATTTTCAGCTCAACTGTTGGAAAAACTCCGGAGTGAATCTTCAGCCGCTGTCCATCTAATGGCATCAGAGACTCAAGCAAGCCCCCGACCACAGACAGCACTCAATCAGTCTGAGCCTTCCAACTGACCTTGCTCTGCAATCATCTAGCTACAGGGGATTAGGCAATCACTCAAACTACCTGGAAAGGACGGTTTGTTCGCATCCTGCTGCCTCCAACATATACCCGATATAAGTCAGAGCTCCCTGTTATGTATTCCACACACCCTTGGATCCTCAAATAAGTCTCTGATTAGGGACCAGCCCCGTTGTTTCACATAATCACATCCACAATGTCAGCTGTACATTTATTCTCTTTTTCGTATTAATGTTTTTTTTTTTTTTTTTCCACAGAGGAATACTTATGGACACTTAATTGGACATTGTGACTTGATTATATCTATTATACAATCAGTATAATGAGGAGCTTCACAAGAGACATGCGGCTTTGCCTGATTTTAGCAATAACACATTGAGAATATCAAGTTTGCTCATTACCACTCCTCTCTTCTTTTTGTAGTTCGGCATAATCGACTGTCTTTAAATGCGGCTCTGTTTCCTGCTCTTTTTTAAATAATTTATTCCCATTAGACGAAGGGTGTCACGGTGTTCTCCCCTTCTCCCCTCAAGAGCATTGCTGGGGTCTCCATGTGACAATTTTTCCCCTGCACCCCCAACCCCTTGCTGTGGGTTTTACAGTTTGTTCAGTAATTGCAAAAGAGACAATCAAAGCGAGATCACGACTGAAGGTCACAATGATTTTTTTTTTCTCTTTTCTTGCCTTTGTAGATTGGTCTGTGTCGGTAATTGCTCCAATTCATAAGTGTTTTGAAAATCTAGGTATGGCATTCTTCTGAAAATTTAACAAACTGACTCTTTGACGGATTCAGAATATATCAGTGCCAGCTTTAATTTCTTAAAACCTAATAATATTTGGTGAGAAAAGCCGTTTTCATGTATGTCATAATTCATGTCTTTCAAACCTGGCTTTTAAATGCTGCGTTAAATATACAATTCAAAGAGTTCATGAAGGCACTTGCTCATATGATGTGCTGCTGAGCGTGGGACTATTGAATAGCTGCATGGCAATTCATCAAGGCCAGGCACATAGCAACACCATAGTGTGACAAACCGACACTGTGATATGGGCGTGAAGAATTTTGAAAATATATTCAGCTGTTCCAGTAACAAAATGTTTTGTTTTTTTTAGGAGCTAGATTTTATTTTCATGTTCATATGTCGACCAGAGCTACTGCTTCTGGAACGCGATGCCCCTGAGAAATGAACTTGCAGTTCCTGTCAAAACTCTCAATGACAAATATTATACTCAGAGTTATGCATATTCATGAAATGGTGATGCCAGCTGTTGCAAAAGAACACCAAGAGCACCTACTCAATGACAAGTCTATCCAAAAATGCTAATATTTTTTGTGTTAATGATTTTTTTCATGCTGTTCCAGCCACATCTTAAAATCTCTTAAAATGGACTCTACAGTTCCCTGCAAAAATACAATTCACTATTGAACTTTTCATAATTCTGTCATGTTACAACTACATATTTTTGTCAATTTTATTGGGATTTTTATTGGCACAAACACACTGCCAATATGTAAAGCCTTCCACTTTTCAACGCATGACTGTGAAGTGGAAAGGAAATGATAGTTTAAAGAGTTACAGGATTTCAAAGAAAATATTTCAATGCAATTGAAATATTCTGATGAACATTGCAACATTGATTGTGAATGAGCTTAATTTTTGGGTCACTTTTCTTGTTTTAGTAATTCCAAAAGTCCCCTAGACTCTTCGTCTCTTGAGGAAAATAAAGTCCATTGATATTAGCAGGTATGTTATAGATATGCGTAGCATCAATGCATTACCCTTGTGATTACACAAACTGACATTCTGATGGCAGCAGTGCTTTGATGTACGATGCAACTCTTAGTTTTTTCATGGGCTTTTGCAAATCTAAGTCGGAAAAGTGTGAAGAACATTTGCATTCTGCCAACCCATGTCAATGCTTTACCACCTTTTGCAGCAATTGCAACTGCTTTAGGATATGTCTCTAATAGTTGTTCACATCTAGAAACCTTTATTTATTTGTTTTTTAACTATTTTCATTTGCAAAATGAACATGGCAGTCAGACTGAATGAGGTGCATCTGCGGACAGGAATTTTCCAGTCTTGCCAAAGATTCTCAGTTAGCTTGTATGGCCTCTTCTACTACATGAGCTGGCTTGTAATAGATTTTCCTTCAGGGATGCTTCATATTTTGTTCCATCTAATTTCCCATAAACTCTGATCAGCTTCCTGGACCCTACAGCAGACAAGGATTCCCACAGAATGATACTGCTACCACCATGTTTTACCATGGTGTGGTGTATTTAGAGTAACTTATATTGTTAGTTTCCTGCCACACATCACTAATTCATCCATAACGTTTATTCTCATGTAATGACAAAAAAAAGAAAAAAAGAAAAAGAAAACCTGTATTAATTTGAATTTAGTTTTTCCAGAATATTTTAGTTTCCATGCTTTGTGTGGGCCCTGGTGTGATAGACTGGCAACCCTGTTCTAAATCATTTGCCAATTGACTGCTAGATTTAGGCTCCAGTCACCTGCTACCCTGACTGGAAGTGATAGGCTGGTGGAAAAAAAATAAGTGGATTGATTGTATGTGTGTTTTTGTTTGGGGTTTTTTCAGAATTTCATGTGTGAAATAAACAATGGACAAATACATGAATCTTGTGATCTAAAATCATACGAGAACGGTTACTAGGGCCCCTCTGTGTGAGCTTAGTTTTAATGCAAATCATTCAAATACCGCTTGATAAATCCCACATTTAATTTAGCTTTACTTATGAACTTTTGTTCACGCAGTTCAGACAATCACTCATGAAATATCATGAGATTGGCACCACTTCTGGACAGGCAAAGCTGTGTTAAGAAAGAGAGAGAAACACAGAGAGAGAGAAAATAAAGGATGATGCCAGAGTCAACCTGCATGTTGTCAGATCTACTAAGAGAACTTTGACTTTGAGTGGGACTTGTCAGTGATGGCAGCTAAGTCGGGGAGCTCAGTCATTCACACACTCTCTCCATCTCTCTCACACAGAAGAAGGCTCACTTTACTGTCAGTATAAATCACTGACTCGCTCTCTCAGTCATTCAGAAGGTTACTTATCCGGTAATTCGCTTACAGTTATGAGTTATTAACAAATTTATCTAACACCTAAGACTTTATGGTGTGGCAATTAAAATTATTAATTTCGCTCTTTTTGGATTTTATTTTTTCTAAATGATATTAATGGCTTAAAAGGTTTTTGAGTGTCACACTATACTGCTTGTAACATTTTGTAGAAAACAAACACAACACACTTTATTAAATCTACACAAATATGTGAAAATTAATTAACCAATATCCATTGAAGAACATGTACAAAAACAACATATACCTGGGCTGACAGGTATATGTCATCCATCTTGTTTTATTTATTTATTTGTTTATTTATTTATTTATTTATTATAACATGACATCCATTGTTGGGAAAAAAAAAAATAGTTTTTTAACAAAGCAGCCAAATAGCAATTACTTTATACAAGAGACTGATTATAAAAATGTTCTAACTTAGAAATATTGACACATTCCTGAACAAACAGCCAAACATGAATGTGTTTCTGGAAATGAAAAATTATCTGTTAGAGTTTTTCACTCTTACCAGAACATCTTGCTCATTATCCTGCAATACAACCCGGTTTAAGCAGCCAAGGAGACCACTGACGTTCTTGCTTCATGTGCTACTTTCTGCATCCAGTTACAAGTCGCATTAGGGTCATTTTTTCACAGCACTGCATTTGCATTCTGAATGAGACAGGTGACGGGGATGTCAGTCATTAATCATGGCGCAATGAGGGCTGTCAGAGCGTTGTCATGCTTGTCAAATGTCTGCTCTCTAAACTCCCTCAAGTTATCACATACAGATCTATGACCCACCTGCAAAGCTCGACAGAGCTGGAGGTGACCCTTTTTGAGAAGGTAAAAAGGAAGGCTGAATATGTGCGTGTGTGTGCATGTGTGTGTGTCTGTGTGTGAGACTTTTGTATAAATTCTCAATTACATAATTGCAGTGTTTGTTGTTGCAGCCAATGACACGTAATAGTGATCTGAGTTTTAACTGAGGCTGGCCATTGTGTGCAAGCATAAAGAAGAGCTCAGTGATTAGATGGTGTGAAACAATGCTAATACTCCTGTGGTAAAGCTGGAAAAACATCCTAAAAAAAGGAAAAAAAAAACATTGTATGTTCTTTTTCAGAGACTGATGACACTAAATCTATGCCAGGAGCACCTGATCTGAGCCAGTGAAATGTTACTGCTATTTGAATTGGCTTTACGTCACCTTTTCTTTTCTGTTTCTCCAAATAACACCTTGATGTTCATTATCTGCACACATAATTGCTATATTGATTTTCCTTGTTGCTTCTCTCTTTTCAGCCCACCATGGCTTCTGTTGCCATTGTGCAAAAGATGTTCTTGAAAGTAAAGGTTGAATTCCAAGAATAGCACTGCTTTGTAAAGATTAACCAAATTAGTGACATTTCACCGTAAGATATATTGCTCTCACCTTAGATTGGGGCTCCCATTCATTCTTTGCAAGCACACAGCAACATTTCTATGTTCATAAAACTATTGATTTATTTTTATTCTCGGGAAATGGGTAGGTGCATAGGTAGGTAGGTGAGTAGGTAGGTAGGTACTTTTGGTGCAAAAGAGCACCATACCCATGACTGGACACAGTGGTGGCAGCATTGTGCTCTGGGGTAACTTTTCTTATCACAGAACTGGGATTTTTGCTGAGGCTGATGAAATCATACACAGTTTTATATAGCAGTATAGTTTGCTCCAATATCTTCAAGTGTCTTCTAAAAAGCGGAAATTAAAGAAGAATTTTGTTTTTTGCCATTGCACTCACACTAAACACACAGCAAATTCGGAAGTGTCAGATTTCCAGTGCAAGTGTTGTATGTTAAAAATACAGTGTTAATTCAACAACATGAGTGTTAGTTTCCCAAACACTCAGTAAAGAGTTCCAAAGAGTTAAACAAGCAATCCAGTCCAGTGTTGATCTCTAAATTAACTCCAACAGTCTAACTCAACACTCAGTCTGGTGTTGATTTAGAAATCAACATTTTATGGAGGCATTATTTTTCGGTTTACACAAGAGTATCGATTCATATACATAGTTCACTTAACGTATGTTTATTTGTTTGGATATCACGGTATATACGACTATTTATTATCTTAACCAAACATTAAAACTGTCATGAAAATCTGGAGGCCATTTGAGTTAACATTATTTAGCTGCAGAGGCTTAAGTTTTTGGCTTTAAGTTTTTGGCTGTAGACTGCAAAATGGAGGAGTGGCTGTGCTGGACCAGGTGGCCCTCCAGTTTGCCACCTGCCACAGGTGGCAAACTCCAGTCCTGGAGGGCCATTGTCCTGCAACATTTAGATGTGCCGCTGCTGCACCACACCTGAATGCAATAATTAGGTGATTTGTGTGGCCTATATGGTTCTGGTGGCTTCCATCAGTGTGGCAATGAGTGACAAGGAGCTGCTCAAGTTGGCGTCAGCTGTTTCTTTAATTCTCCATCTGCATTTCACACAATGGGCATGGAGGTAAGGTCAGTCTTTGGCATAAAACAAGCTCCTCATCGGTGATCCTCATGGCTCTGAGGATTACCCATAATAAAGTAACCACAATAAAATAATTTAAAATTACAGTGGTCGCATAGTGGATTTTGTTTTACAGTAAAAGAACAACCACTGAGCGTCTTTTTCAGCGAAAACAAAAAAATTAAAATGTTCTGAAAAATAAAATAAAATGCTGACATTTTATTTACTGGATGCCATTTTTATATTTTAGTTTATATAACATTGCATTTTAGAACAATGCAGAAACATAAATGAACCATATCATTATATAAAACTGTTGATATAAAACTCAGTCTCAGGTTAACCATCTGCTACAAGATATTTGGTAAAACATACCTGCATTTGACACAACGGGCATGGAGGTAAGATCAGTCTCTGGCATAAAACAAGCTCCTGCAAGGAGAAGCCAAAATGTTACTGTGTGGGAAATCCCCACTGCACTTTCCCACGAACTAAACATTCTCAAACACGACAAAAACAACAGAATAACAGAACTAGCGTGGCCCAGACCGAACATATTTCAACAATATGCAAAAACGAAAACCACAAACACACTTCACAAAATGCATAAATAATATTTCTTTATCACATGGCAGAGACACGTTACCTCGTCGGTGATCCTCATGGCTCTGAGGATTACCCATAATACCCCGCTCTTTCTAGGGTGTATGCAATACAACTTTTTACCAGCAGATGGTGCATTTTAGCAGAACCTGAACCATTTTAACTATGTTACATTAGCAGGACTCTGGAGAACATATCTACGCAATGAGGAGGCAATTGAGCCATTTGACTCTGGTGTTTTGTACCTGTGGCATATCTAATAACTGCCAAAATGTTTTTTCTTTGTTAGTGTGTCATGTTGGTGACTGAAGCCTGTTATGATAACTTCAACACATTTCTTCAGACAGGTTGGCATGACTTTTAATGCTGTCCAAAACTTTTTCTATAAGCTGACTAATTTCTTTAGTAATTATTTCTGACTTTGTTATGGTTTGTCTTGTAAACCAGGTGGGCAGAGTAATTTGAATGAATGTGACGGTGACACACACAGGTTTGTTAGTTTTGCTCACACTACTTTTTAAAATATTTATTTATTATCCTAATGTTTCTGCTATATTTCCTGTTTTTCCTTCCAGGCTGGAAGTCTTCCTCCTTCATGATGGCAAAAACAAGAGCAACACCAAAGACACTTCACCATCAGTGATCACAAGACCATCCATGGCTACTTCCAATGAACTTTCAAAGCACACTTCACCTTCAGTGCAAAGTACTGTGAATGAATGACCTTTGTTGTATATTGCTGTCAGTGCTGTTTGATGTTTTGAAATAAAAGTAGAGTAAATTCTGCAACTGGTGCTGGTGTTTTGTAGCATCTAATGTGGCATCTAATGTCTTTTAAAATTAATTTGGGGATTATTGATGGCCAATAGTTTCTGGGGAATAAAAAAGGTTTTAATTGCTCTAGTGGCTTTTATTTGGTAGTAAATTGACAAAAAAAAGTGAATAATGAGAGAAGGGGAAGACTGGGAAGCAAACCCACAACAGCCACATTGAAAACTAAAGTCTTCATATGTGGGTTGTGCTTAACCCCTGCACCACCACAGCACACCCTGCCAGTAGTATGTCAAAACTCAGATTTCTATGTTAATATATACTTTACACGGTTCTGTGTTAGATTAACACGTTCATAGTGTTAACTTTTGACAATATACACTAGTGTTGGGTAGATCAACACTGACGTGTGTTTGATTTCAACTACTGTGAGTGTTGATTCAACTCTATCACAAATAACACTTTCAAAAGTATAACTTTACACCATCCAGAGTGGACCAATATAGACATTTTCAATGTGTTGAATTTAACTCTGTAGGAGTTGATGGAACACTTCCAAATTTGCTGTGCAGGTATCAAAACTAGGAAACAAATGACTTCAACAGAATGATAATTACGTTTTGGGAATGTCTGGCCAGAGCCAAGTTTTAATTTGATAGAAAAAGTGTGGAGTCACAAGAAGAAGCATATGAGGAAGAAAGATTATTTTAGTCTGACAGATTCTGAGAACTTTTTAGTTTACTTCAATATATTTGTTTGTTTTCTGTTAAATAATGAATGATAAAGTTAAATTATATATTATGGTCTCATTTTTTATGTTGCGAAAAATAGCATTTTGACAGATCTGTCTGTAAATTTTTAGATAGATAGATAGATAGATAGATAGATAGATAGATAGATAGATAGATAGATATTTGCTTAATTTATCACCACTTTATCATTAATTTAGCGATCTTGCAACAATGAAACAACAAATAAGACCTCTAACCATAGCACTTTATTAGATATTCAAAGAACAAACATAACACAGTCTGCTTCAACATTGTTGTTTCCTTTGATCTTCCGGATTTCAAAGAGCAGGGAGAGGCATCCTATCATCGGATAGACTCTGACAATAAACTCCATGGAGGAAGAGCTTCAGGGACCTGCCTGAACTGCAGGAAAGCTGCATGTGTGCTGAACATGAACAGGCTTGTCAGGCACTGTGGCTGCCCTGTGATACTGTCTCAAAGAACTCGCAGCTAAAGCACTTTCACTGATCTACTTCCGCACTGCGAAAAGGGCAGGGTATGAGCTCTGTTCCTTTTCATTACCTATCAGGCATGCCAGTGTTATACATGTATCAACTTTTTTTTTTTTTTAGCCAGGTGGAAAACCATTAACATTTTAGCCCCACAAGCATAGCTGAACCAGTGATTTCCAAGTGAGGCATAGAGACCTACCTTTATCTTTATTCTGGAAAATAAGACATTCCTCATAAGGAGCTATGTCGTATTTGTTCCTGATGAGCTAAAGCAGGTGAAGAACCATAAAAAAAGGTGAAGAAAATGTGCACAAATTAGACACAATTATTACTATTATTTAATATTTAAAGCACCCAAAATAATTATTCAGTGATCATTTTAATCTTACACTTAGACATGTCTAAACTCCTTCTAAATACACACTTTAAACGCAGTTAAGAAATATATACCTCTTGCAAAATACATATTAACATGATTTTAACTCCACTGTAAACATATACATTGATGAGCAGCTACAAAGACAATTTAAAGCTCACATGTTCATTCTTTTTTTTTCAACCAATGCTTGCCTAAAATGTTACTTGAAATGCTTTTGTTTTCTATTTTTAACAAGTAAAATATGTGCATATATATTCTGTTTATAAATACAACCACAAAAAAAAAAAAAAAAAAAAACACACTGCAGTGACCTTTTTCTTTAATGTTAGTGGATGTCTGAAACGCTCCCAAAGATTAAAACAGCTTAGTGGGCCGACATGGGGTCAAACACCACTTTCCATGATGAAAGTCATTCCTTCAGGCTGGCCTGACACGACATAAGGACACGTCTCCACCTCAAAAAAAACTGCTAATTGACTTTTCATTGGCATAATTTCTGGGGCGCTGGCATGTAATTTCAACACATCACCTGCCACGATAAGTGTTTGAAAGGTCATGAATGTTTCAACTGTTTTATCACAGCATGTTGCCTCACTCAATATGTTACTTCCTTGAAAAAACAAAACAAAACTGAACCTTAAGCAGGACATGTAGAATATATATATATAAAAAATATAAGTATCTCTTTTATTCTTCCACCATTTCTTTGATTTTGGTTCACCAAGTGTTTCAGACAACCACATTCCACGATCACTCACCGGGCAACACACATTGATCTAGCTTTGAGAACTAGTTTTATGACTTTTTATGTATTTATGTCACACAGCAATATGAAGAAGAGTTTTGTTGAAGGTCTCAGGAGTAATTTCCGAAAAGTGTCCCTCTAGGTTGAGCAGACAGGAAATAAACTCTTTAGGATTGCTGCCCTCTCGTTGCGGAAAACCCCACAGAAATGCAGCCTGAAGCCTCAGGGAGCCGATGCTGCTGCTGCTGGTTGTGAAAGTCAGTTCAGGCAGATGAATTTGTTGGAATATTTTATCACAGCTTGCTCTCTCATTTCCCCTATCTCTTTGTGTCAGTTATTATTGCCACTGTTTTTATGGCGCAATAGATTTCTTCCAATTAAACTACAAACTTACTGTTTGTTGAGCATCATCATAAACAAATAGTAATTTGCAATATCTTTTCTCTAGGCAGTTGTTTTTAATTTATTAACCTGCCGTATCTGATTTAAATTAATTTGTGACTTACTTTAAAACGAAAATAGCAAAACTATAAGTAAGTTTAGAGCAACATTGTTAGGGGTGGATTTTAAGCTGTTGCAAAAGAAATATTGAAAAATATGTCTACTTATAATAAGTGATTGTTTTTTTTACTGAATTTGCTGTTAGAAAGGTATTCATGCTTTATTTGAGAAAAAAATTAGATAAATGAGAAACTGATGATTACTTTTATATTTAAAAGGCATAAATCATAATTTTTTTTCAACTTTTGCTTTTCCATTGTGTTTGGGATTGTGGCACAAAATAACTTTCATGACAGAGATTGAGAAAAATGTTTAAAAAGCAAGCACAAGTCACCCCAAAAAGAATCCAAAGATTACAGAGTGATGACTTTAGATTGCGAACACTGAACTTGAGCTTTAATGCGCAATACAGTGTCCACACATGGCAACGGTTTTAAGTCAGTAAGAATTTAAATTCATAAACTGAAGATTTATATGTTGATTGTAATGAACCAGCCTACTTATTTAATCCCTTACATTCCTTCATAAGGAAGCGCTCCATATTTTTCTTTCCTCGCCTCTGTGCAGGGCATCAGACAAAAAACAGCTATTTCAGAAATGACCTCATTTTCACGGCCTGCCTAAAACATTTCTATGTGTATACAGTTGTCCGTCCCTTGGATGTCGTTGGCATATCTCTGAAGCAATTTTCTCAACTATGAATAATTCACCAGATATTATTCCAAAGGTCATCTTATAGTAATTAGTACCTTGCTGTTGACTAAACAGCCTCTGGGTACCTGATGGCCAGTTTAATTACAATTTAAAATGAGTGTACTATTTGACGATCTCTATATGTTCTCTTGACACTTGAACAGATGACACCTTGAGAACCAAGCAGGCGTACAACGAGTTGGGCTTGTTAGCATATTGGTAAGGAGTTTGTATTGTGCTTGTATGTGTCAGCCTGCTGGTACAATCACATTTTCTTTTAGCTAAAATATGCAGTAATTACTGGAAATACAGATTGTTGTTGTTGGGTATGTGTTTTGACAGTGCAGAGATTCTTTGGACAGTCACTGTCTTATTATTAGCCAATTACCATGGAAAACTAACAGAGCAGGTCACAGCAGACTCCGTAAGGAGACTGGGGACTGAACATATGCTGAGGAGACTTTGAGATGACACAGTCCAGAGAGGCTTTGGAGAGTTACCAGCTAGGTGTCACGGCTCTTTGTGTCTCACAAGTACTGAGGAATTCTGTCATGTCCTGTTGCTGTAAACATCAACCCTTGCACTGTAATGTGTGCTGGAGGTTTCCTCTTTAAGGGCTCACATATTTTCATAAATGAATAGTGGGTAAAGCATTGGGGATTAAAAAAAAAAAAAGCCTCAGGTAGCATAGTGGCTTGAGGGGTTGAAGCTGTAAGAGACGCTTTGAGACTTTAAATTGTACTTGGATTGGAGAATGACTTACATAGAAGGATGAATGAAGAAAGATGAATGAATAAAAAGATAGAAAGTAGTAGCTCATTGCAAATTGTTTCCAATTAGATCTAAATAACTAAACATTTTATTCTGTTTAAATTAATGGCCAGTCATGTTCAATAAATAAGAATGTTATTGAAATGTTTAATTATAGACTCAATACATAGACTATTTTCAAGCCTATATGTCTTTTTTTTATTTTAAAGAGAAAAGCAACCTGCTCTGCTCAATTTTAGAATATTACATCAGACCAATAACTTGGAAATGTTCACTTATTAAAATGTAAATTCAGTACCTGCATAAAGGTTGTTGTTTTCAAAAGGTGCAGTGAACCAAATTTGTAGGGGTTAGGACCACAACCATCCGCAAATATCTGAAATCCATAAATACATGAGACCTCCTCTAAAAACGCCTTTATAACTATCAATTTTAATAGTTCAAACACCAAACAATATGCATTAACACGTACATTGAAAACCATCTTGATACTACTGCAGAAGCAAATGTCTTCCTTACTGCTGCTCTTGGGTTTATGAATGGTGCTCAAGGATTGGCTGTTTTGCAAATGGCAGCCAATCGTGTGACTCTTAGCTTCCAAACTGCATTTTCTTTCAAATATTTTAGATATGCGCTACAAAATATGTAAATGGAGAAATTCTGCAAAAAATTGTTATTATGTTCCAAAGAAATGTAATTCTAAACCCCAGCCTGAACAGGCTGGGGTTTAGTGTACTTACAGTACACTCATAGTACACTATTTATTGAATATGACTCTAAGGGATACATATCCCAGTTTGGATTTCAACAACAGATGCTCTAAAGTCACTTCTTTTATTTTTTACTAGTTTGACATATGCTTCTTTCTTATTCCTTGTTTTATACAAAAGCAATAAAAAAACATAACACATCCATTGTTATACATTCATTCTTTAAAATGCTTTAAATGTAACATCTTCACTCAAGAGAGCAAAGCTAAAGCTGGGTTGATTTTACAGGAAGATTAAATCAACACCAAAAAGTTGCTTTTGAGCAAAGCTTTCAGTGAAGTGAAATGACTCAGACTTCTGACGTTTCTAATTTTGCTTTTCAAATGCACAAAATCAGTGTATATATAAAACACTCGCCCTTTAGGTACGCATGATTAGTCTGCGTAAGATCAAATTATGACCTACAATTATGTTCCAAAAATGTGTGACCCCATACAGTGGTGTTTAAAAATGAAACAAACGAAATCTTGAGTTCACGTGTAACCACGGCAACTAACACAATGAAAGTCTCCAACATAACATTATCTTTGTGTCGCTAGTGTGTACTCCAAGTTTCACTCTCAATATCGACAAAGGCTGTGCAGTGTGTTCTGAACCCGGCGTGGCCAAAGCGCACACACACATTTCATTGTGAATTCAGTAACAAATGCCTCACAAAGGCAGAATCGCAAAAAGCAGACAGCAGAAGTAAGTAAGTGCAGCACCTTTTGCAATCAGAGGAAAGTTTGAATGTAATAAAATAGAAATATTCTTTATTATTCCTCTGGAAAAATATTCCTAACTCTATTTGGCCTAATTCTTTCTTCTGAAATTATTCAACTACCTCCACCTCACCCAGCACCTACACTGACGGCTAGAATATTTCTTAGCTCAAATTGCAAAAGTAGCATTTTATAGCAAAAAGAAACTGACACTTTGTGGCTAAGTGGCCTACTCTGACTGGCAGATCTATGCGTGTTTTGATCTGATACGTTTGATAAACATTTAGAACAAGAGTACATATGGCAAAGATCAGACTGTCAGAGGTGTGTGCCCTTATTTACCGTCATGCCCAATAAATAAGAACATGTCTTTTGATGAAGCTTGTTTTCCAGATTATAAGAACCCTTTGAAAATTAACCTTTAACCATGAATTAAACATACGATTCATGAAGAACACATTTCTGTACTAAAAATATGTTTTTTCTTTTATTGCTCTGATGAAATATTCTCATCCTTCCAAGAAACTAAATGTCAAGTTTTCTTTACCTGTAAGCAACTACCAGAAAAGAAATAAAAAAAATACTTGAAAACATCAGTCTGTTTTTGTAATTAATCTCTATATTGCATTTCACTCAGTAGATGAAGTTACTAAAATAAATTAACTTCAGTCATATTCCAATATACTGAATATGACTGAAGGTGTTTGGTGTGAGCCTTCATCTGTTTCAGGTCCAACTACGGACATTTGGTATTGCACACTTCTCAACAATTATGGCACTATTAAATAAATATAACTTTTCTGTGAAAATATGAAACGTGCATCTTTGATAACATCTCTTGCAGAGGGGTTCATCCACTTCAAAGTTGACATTACAGTATTTTTTTTTTGTTTGTTTTTTGTGCAAGTAAAAGGAGAAAATGGTTATATTTCTTAAACTGAAAAAAGCCATTTGTTCCTTACTATGTCTTTGAACATTTCAATATTGATGTTGTCAGATATGGACTTGTAAAATGCTCTTTGCACTCCTAAATTATCCTCTTATCACTGCTCTACGAGATTTTTAATTCTACGAGTAATTTTCTGGAGCTTTCCAGTGTGATACTGTTTTTTACACTAATGTTAATTTAACCTGCTGTGTTTATTCTGAGGTCAACATTCAGTAGTTAGGTGAGTTAGGTTAGTCTAAGCGACTACCTCTTCAAGTTTGGTTAAATTTTCTTCCAAGAAAAACTCTTCAATCACAAGAATATCTTTTATATTTTACTTTAACTTGCACTTGTATTTCAAAACTCAAATAATTCCCTCATTATTGCTTAGTTTTTGGAAAACTAAAACTGCCTCATACCATTTTGTGCTTGGTTTACACAATATTTCACCTGTCATGAGAA
The DNA here is from genome assembly GCF_001443285.1 of Poecilia latipinna. NCBI lineage: Eukaryota > Metazoa > Chordata > Actinopteri > Cyprinodontiformes > Poeciliidae > Poecilia > Poecilia latipinna. The sequence goes on along the minus strand of NW_015112616.1, from coordinate 1,500,382 downwards.
AAATACTGACAATATTTGTTACTTCATGTCTATTACTGTAATACAAAAAAAAAAAAAAGCTGCCGGAAGAATCACATCAAACAATAAGAAACAGTTAGAAAAAAACTGGATCCATACAATCTTTGAGGTCTCAATATTTAATGGCTCAATTAAAATTCATAGCAAGGTTTTTTTTTTTTTTTTCCTTCATAGAATTAAGATGGATATCTTACAAAGGCATGACAACACAGACCGTATATCTTTAACGGACTAATACAGATTTGCTGGCAAGCATTGAAGCCGTCTCTTAAAGCAAACTTTACCTGGCTCACAGATGACTAATTTACAAGCATATACTTAAGTCTTCTATCATGTTTTATATTCTTTTTGTACAAGATACATTTGTGTACACAAAATCGTTCAGCGAGGTGTGTGGTAGCTCACACACTCGCATACACCCGCCCATACTTGCAAGGAGACACGTGCTCCCTTGCACATACACAAGATCACCTATAAGCACATTCAGTCTCATGAATATTATGCATATGTAGTCATTTACATTACAACAGAGATTGTCATCTCATCACTTCCTATGTATTTCCCTTTTTGTTTGTTGTGAACCAAGTAAATTCCAGTTCTTTCAGAGTCTTTCAAGTTTGCAACCACTGTCATTTCTTAGGGGGTACTGCTATGTACAATTTCAAATCCAGATCAAGTGACTGTATAGATATTTGTGACTCTGTAGAGGTACATGTGGCATGGTAACTTCACAAGGTTTGAATGTGTACACTGTATAACATTTGTCTTGCTCCATTAAGTGGAGGAACAGGAAGAGAGGTTAATATCTACACGGATACTGGTTCTAGAGATGTGGATGCATGAAGCACACAGTCCACAAAATGTCAGAATGTCGTTTTAGAGTCCAAACAGTTCATGCAAACTATGACACAGAGTTGACATGGTGATCTATAACACTCATTCTTAAAGAATCTGGTAAGGAAGGAAAGGCTTTGCTGTTTTTTTTAATATATATGTATATATATATATTTTTTTTTTCTCAGTTTTCTGTCTTTGCAGTGAAATGACAAAAGAAAATATGAAAACATTGAGAGCACAATCATGCAAAGTGAAAACGTGTGACCATTAATCATTTGGACTTTTCCAATAATTCCATAGACAAAGTAATCTTGACACAGAAAAAAAAAAAAAAAAACTACTTCCCCAGAGCTGCCTTATGTTATATAATAATAATAGGCAGTCAAATGATATGACTTTGTTTAAAAAAAAAATAATAATAATACATCACCCAATATACATCAGGAACAACATGATAAAACCAAATGCAGCCTAGTTTTCAAGAACCAAAGAGAAAATACGAATTGGGCTTTGAATGGAACTGGTTTATATTCATGAATTTATTTGTAATACTTAAAGACAGGAAATATGTTCACAGGTGATTGGATATTTCAGTATAAGCTCATTTTAATTACAGTGCAATTGTGCGTATATGATTACATACCAACACTACATACACACTCACTGGCCACTTTATTAGGTAAGCCTTCCTAGTAATGAGTCGGACTCCTTTTTTATCTCCAGAACATCCTTAATTCAGTAAGTCTAACAAAATGTAGAAAACATTCCTCCCATACAATAACAATGTTGAGAGGATAGCATTATACAGTTGCTGCTCATCCATCTTGTGGATTTCCTCTTCAGCCTCACCCCAGAGGTGGTTTATCGTGTTAATATTTGTTGAATATGAATGATTGTTATTGATGCTCTTTGAACTTAGTGCACCTAATAGATTGGCAATTTAATACAGTCTCAATAAATGTATTATTTTAGCTGAACACCACTTTTGTTGTTTTTAAATGTGGCATGGAAATACATTTAACTTTGATTTAATCTTGCTATGTGGGTGGGGAGTCTAAGAGAAGGGACAATTTTCAATGTATCTGTAAACAATTCAACAACAACAAAAAAAAATCTAAAACCTCTTTTTTATCTGACAATTTTGTCGGGAGTCTTAACAGATTTATCTTCCGTGTGAATTCAAAGGTAGCAAGAGACTGAAAATATTTATGAATATTCCCAGGCAACTTTTGGATAAAATATTGCAGGTGTCTGATATGTGGAGTTGAATCTGCATTTGGCGCAGTGATAAAACTCCAATTTTCTCTGACATTATGATGTATGCTCCCTTTGATATGCGATCGTTTTGATTAAAAATGCATTAGGAATACCACTCAGTCTGCTAGAACAATGAGGGAAGAAAAGAAAGTAGAACAAGACAGAAGAAAAGTCAAAGTATTGGTAAATTAGCTGAAACTGGGTTCTCAGATGGGGACAACAGATGTGTATGGGAGGGTTGACTGATTTGAATTCAATTCATTTTCATAATTGACTGAGGTGAAATTGAACTGCCCTTTCTTTGTCCTTGACACACTGTTCCCTTAAGTGATCATTTCAGCGAATATCAGATAAATCTCCCTTATGTTGTTAAGAGGCATTGTTGGAGAGAGTAAAATAGCTAAGAGCATACAAACACAATTTGCCTCGCACCTTCCCTCGGGGATATGGTGCTACGTTATAGATTTAGGCCTGCTCCCAATTTGCAAGAGGCTACAAGAAAATGAATTGCATGAGCTATATACCTGATGATGTCGACACCTGGTTCGGATGGCACAGGAGAGAAAAATGGATATCAGCAAAGTTACTTATTGTTGTGGCAATACATTACGCTGCACCCAATCTGTTACAAGTTAGTCAGAAGTAGTTATCATCAGAGAAAATTTGCACGTTTGGGCAAAGATGCCATTTTGAACCGTGTGAGGAATGACCTTCAGGGGGCACCTCTTAAAGAAATCCCAGTGTTTATTATAATAAGTGCAGAGAGAACACAAAGAAAGTAAAGATGATATAATTAGACGCTAAATGCTGTTAAAATTCTAGCTGGGATTTCTTTTCTAGTGCCAACAAAATGTAAAAGCTGATCTTCGAAACTCACCAACTTGCAAGCAATAGATGTGTGAAATACTTTTGTTAGCACAAGAACAAAAGAGGTATATAACACTGCAGTCTTTGAGCTTTTGTCACCTTTTTCTCTGCCCTTGTATCTATTACTGGATTACCAACCAAATCTCTTTAAGCTCCCAAACCACAATAAGGTTCACAGCGGAAATCACACATCAAAGTAATTAGGCTGTGAATGCCATAATTGCATCCATGGATGTGTTTGTGAAGGGTTTCTGAGCAGAAAAATTGAAAATGCAAACAAAAGCAAAAAAAAAAAAAAAGAAGCTACTTTTCCAAAGCACATCTGTTTTTGCCTTTCAAGATCAAGCAACTGCAGTAATGTTGGGAGTGAACATTTAAAAGGATTGGCAGTGATGCTGCAATCACCATATGGAAAACATTGTGAGTACGCATTTGTGCATGAGCAAATAGTTTGTGTTGTTTTGAAAATTGCGTTTGCTTTCTGGTCCATGGTGAAAATGTAGAATGCAAAAGATTAAGATGCGTCTTCCATTGCCCTAGATATGCTTTGTAGATGTTTCTCTCTTGTAACCCCTTCTGCAGTCCCCTGACCAAAATAGACTTCTGAAACACGTTCGGGTAGCAACATCTCTCACTGCCAAAGGAGCTTGTTACACTTGGTATAAAGAGCAATACTTCACTAGAACTTAAACAGAAACACCACCAGCCCAGAGCTCATAATTAACATTTAGCCTGATTTAGCTCACTCATAACACAAAGTACTGCATTTGCATTTGCATCTTTGCCAGGAATTGGTCTTTTAGGACACCGTCTCTGTATGCTGGGCCTGTGAAGCTTTAAGTGTGTGGGTCCCTTTTTCTTATCTCTAAGCAAACATCACCAAACAGAAAGCAAAAGAATGCTCTTTTTTTTTCTTCCTGTAATAGTCTACTTTGGTATACGACTACTTTTTATTTATAATACAAGCGCGTGATGAGTTGAGACTTCCATTTTCTTTCAAATGCATAAGCTGTCGGACTGATCCCACTTGATTGTGTCTGAACATCGTTACCGTGGTTTCATTCATACTCGTGTGTCGTCGTTGGTAAAACTGAGCTTGGGCTGATCAAAGTTACTGAAATCCTGCATACGTCTGCATGTACGCAAACATAGCAACTATTAAGTCTCAAGCCATCTGTAGATGGAGTTTTGTTTACTCTAAGTCAGGCCAGTGAAGATATGTCTCTTAGAATTACAGCTGGTGCTCGTGTAGGAAAGAGCTGCTGCCACCAGTAGGAGTGTGCTGCCCAGGCGAGGAGAAGCTTGCCAGAGGAATGACCTTCACTGGGTCCTCCTTCTTACTGCTGCAGTGTCTATCCAGGGTGTTGTAGAACTGTGGTCGGTTGAACCCTTTGTCCAGCTCATCTCTTTTGGGCACAGATCTACCCAGAGTGTGGCGGCCATCCATGACCCCCATGCCACCTATGTTAGCTTTTACTCCCTGGAAGCCAAAGGAGGGGAGCGCAGCAGTGATGGTGGTGGTGGTAGGGGTGGAGGTGGGGCTGTTGCTGCCAGGGCTCTGGAGCTGGGCCAGGGTCGGGGGCATCCAGCAGCTGTCAGAGTGGCCCAGTATTAGACACTCCTGGGTGCAGGTTTCGGATGCCTCAGCCAGAGCTTTCTTCAAATTTACTTCAATGGCTGCAAAAAGAACAGAAAGGAGATGAGGAAAAAAAAAACTGTTAATAAAACAGTTTAAAAAGGCACCGAACATGTATATATTGTACATATCTCTGAGGTGATTTAAAATGAAATTCACACTAGATGCTGAAGGCAACCAAAATAATCTAAGCATACAGAAATAAACACAGATTTTTCCATAAATTAGACTAAGTGTAATCAAATAGAGTATTGCATCTAGACTCAAACAAGCAACTAGATGTTCTCCATGGAAAACATCTGCAGTTCACTTGTCCTTCTTTTGTTGAACTTTGAGTTCCTAGAAAATGAATCAAACATTGTTCATATATATATATATATATATATATATATATATATATATATGGACACTTGCTATTGTTGAGATCTTTTTCAATTATCAGAGATGCATCTTCAACAATGCCTTCGTTATAAGAAGCCTTTTTGAAGGCCATCTGTTAAATACACTATCCTCCGTTACTTTGCACTGATAAGAAGCAAGACAGCTTTATATCTACAGAAAAATTTGAGATATTTCAACATAGCCCGACTATAGAATATGAATACAAACGTTATATTACTTGGGTGATTACTGATGTCTGGTGGGAATTACATATCAATGGTCCCTTCAGAAATACATTTATGCAATAAAAAGTTTATATTTATTTCTCTTTTTCGCTCAGTGCAGGGAGTGACTTTGGATCTCATTGATTTGAGGTTGTCGATGCACTAAGTGAACTCATGAATCATAAAATAAACAGAAAAAAGTTGCAGTCTTATCTGGGGTTGACCCACAAAATGTCAGCCTTTTAGTGAAATGAAAGTCAGTTATAAATGTTTCATTTCATCTTGTAATGAGAAAAACACCAGCAGAGCATTTAATTTCCATTGGTATTCCCTTGACTCTTTCTGTTTACCTACAATATGCGATGAATTCCCTGTAGCTTAATTAGAGTTTGAAAAAATATGTCTCGCTGTTTGTGTCTCAGATTGGCTGTAGTGTGTTAAATATTTAATGAACATCTTAACAAAGCACTGTTTATTTTAATCACTGTCAATGCCCTTTTGATTTCTCAGAATCCAAAACAAATCTGGTGAAATTAAGAAAACGCAAAGACCAAACACTGGAGGGAAGAAATTGCCTTGCTTCAGGAATATTGAAAACTCTAGGATGGCACACGAAAGAAACAGTTACGCAACAAATGAAAATAGAAAAAGGTAAAACAAAATGTATAAAGATCTACAAACGACAAAGAGTCTAGGAGACTCAATCTAAGACACACTGAACCAACATTTATGGTTCCTGCATGGAAAGAAGGAAGGAAAAAAAAGAGAGCTAATGACAAGACCAGTGTGCAAAGATAAGGACTCAGAGTATCTTATCTCATTATCCCAACATTGACATCACATGTGGAATGAGTCTGGGATGAGGCTTCAGCATAGAGACTTAGCAATAAAGCCTGTCATGGCAGATAATTAGAATGTAAAACAGTATGCGCCAAGGCAACCCAGAGCCTGCAGTGTTATGCTTCCTGGGCCATGCAAAGGAAAGAAAGGTCTTCATTCAAACATCACACTGCTCCTCTAGGCCCCAGCTTCAAGCTGTCATGTAGAAATTATTTAGTGTATTTGCATAAGTAAGAACGTTATAAATAATTAAGATGCTTTAGACCCTGGCGCAAAGTGAAGTAAGGACTATTTTGTCAGCGATACGCACTCAATGTAGGTCTTTTGCACTGATTTTAGAAAAAAAAAGTGTTTCATCAAAGTCTAGATGAAATTAAAAAGAAATTTTGAAACTAAATGTAATTTAATTTTGATCAAACGTCTTGATATTGCTGCCTCATGTAGATTGGTGCGAAATACCTTTCTTTTAGGTTTGTGCTGCAAAGGCTTGAATATCTTGGTGCCAGCGTTAATTATCAGAGCGGCGTCTGAAAATGAGCCGCACAGTATAAATTGTGAGGGTATATTTGGACTGCCCCCGTAGAGCCAAATCTGTCCTCTCCATATTGAACTGGAGTCACAGAGCAGGAGTGTATAAATCCCTTGGGCGGTAAATGTGTCACCTTTCAGAGGGTCACTAACTTCATTAAGGCAAAAATGGATGCTGCTTTCTCATTCTCCAAGCTAGCACAATAGGGCCGAGCCAAGTCTCTGCCATGAGCCTCAGTCAATCTTTGTCCAAATGTTTTTTTGTTTCTTTTTTTTTTCCTGCTGCTGTAGCAATTTTGGGTCACTAATGGTTTTTATCAGGGTGCTATAGGTAACATAAGCATCAAAATCCTACATTTAGATAAGTTGACAAATTTTTTATTTATTTTTTATTTTTTTTTACATCTTGAATCTTCTTTATTCTATCAACCTGATTTATAAAATCAATGTGGCAGTACTAAAGACATTGTTGTCTGCACAGAATAGGGACAGTGATCTATAGCCCTCAGATGATGCACCAAGCATCAATCTCCGTTGATAGGGAACAATTTTATGATTAATAATAAATAATTCCTCCGAGTCTGAACAAATTCACTGATGGCTCCAGCTTGCATTACATAAATCTTACAATAGCTGTATGTGATGGCATTTAAATATTCCACGCTTATGAACATGTTAATCATTCAAACTCATCTCAAGAAATATCTATAATAAAATATAAAATGTCCTGCAGGTTGGGGTTTACAAAGACAGTTAATTTTGGTTCCAATCAAGAAATGAGGTATAAAATCAAAACACTGCTTCTGATCCATATTAAACATGTTTTATTCAATGTTTGTCATTGCACGTTCTTAATCGGCACCATCTTTTTATAGTTTTAGCTTTAGAAAACTTTAAATAAATATATATCATTAAATTATTTATTTGTAATTTGAATATTTAAGCTAAAATGAACAAAGTGGATGTTTCTGTTACCAAATATTTGTGATCTCCCTAAATTGCAAGAAAACTGAAATGTTAGTAAAGAATTTATTACACAAGATTAACATCAATGTTTCTCAAAAAAATTAAACAACCAGTGTAAAACATTGAATACAATACTTCTCGAAAACATTTATTTTTCTTTAATATACATATATGTCCAAGGAACATGGACTCTGCTACATTATAGAACTTAAAACACTCTTTGGCCTTCTTTGCACAGCTTGAACTAATAACAGTTTTATGTCAACAGACTGGTTTTGTATAACATATTTCTTAAGCTGCCTCTCTGAAAGACACGAGCCTGTACTATTTTCAATTCCGGTGGGATAGTTCAGACAGGCTGCAGCGGGTTTGGGAGGGTACAAGGAAGACTTGAGTGATGTCGCTGACAGCTCTCGCTGCTTTTGTCAGCCAGAGGTGCGCCACAGCCCCTTTGTGATGCCGCTGCCTTTTGTATTCTGGGAAAACAACTGTACCCCACGGAGCTTACGGAAGAAATCATACATCAGTGATGCAACAGATCTCCTTGTGGTGTGAACATTCTTCCCTGTGTTCCCTTCAAGGAAATTTGAATGGCAGACAAGTGGGGATAATAGCAAACAATGGGATGTCATAGACAACGCGACTGAGATCAGGCCTACTTTGCTCATTTGTGAAGATTCAGCTTTACTTAGTATTGGTGATGTGGCTAAAATAGTTTCCCCACACTGTTTGATGTTCACTGAACATCCAATCAAAGTCTTACTCGGACTTCACTGAATCTCACTGTAAAAATCAATTCATGATCTGATTCAAAGCAGTCTGTCCCAGTGGGGAATCTATGAAAAATGCCTTTGTAAAGTAGTTGAAGACCTTATGTGACCTATGACATTATGTTTTCTCCTTGATCTTTTGATAATTTACAAAGTGAATACCTTTGATAGCCCAGAGCCATTTTGTTATGCAACATGAATACATTGTTTAACCTGCCACAGCTCAAGCAAACCTGTTTTAACACTTTAAAGGTGTTTGGCCATGACTTTCGTTTGGGCGGCCAAACACAACTTGCAAAAACACTGAACATTTCTTGGTAAAGGGGACAGATGAAGGATTCCTAGGTGGTATGCAAAATATGCTAGAAAGACATCCCCTAGTGTAAATATTGTTTAAATTACTACTGAAACCCTGACTGATCTGAAGGAGGGGTGCATTCTGCCTTAGAACAACCTGTAATCCGGAAACAAAGTGAAATAAATCAAATGTTCAGGTGCCTGCTTCAACGTACTTATAGAAAGATATGGTCTATGATATAAAAATACATTTTCTCCAGCATTGTAATGTAAAACACGACCCTGTTAGAAATGTGTCAGGAAATTGCGCTGTGACCGAAATTGGTTGATTTTCAGCTTCATCTACCCTGACCACCAATCAACTGGTTTCAAACTCAGAAGCACAAACTTTTTTTTTTTTTTTTTATCTCACTGAACTGCTGAACGCACCATACCCAGGCTGCAGTATAAGAGGAGAGTTTAAAATGAAGTTACGGAACCACTGAGATTACTATTTTAAGGGGAAACAGCATTTTATTTTACACATTGAGACGGGAAGTTTATTCAGGCACTGAGAGAATAACAGAGAGCGAGGTATCAGAAGATAAATGAACACAGCTACGTTGCTCTGTTTTATGTTTCCAAGCTTTTCAACTATCCTCTTTTACAGAACATGCTATATATGAAAATGAGAACCTTTGAAGTGGTAGTTATGCATATTTCCTTGAGAAATATCTGTATTTCTGAAGGCAATCAAAAATAGAGTGCTGTTTCAGTTAAGCTAACCCTGCTGACAGTGATAATTGCTAAAATGTTTAAGATTAATAAACATTTGGCCTTTGTTTTAAAATGGTAAACACTTATTTTAAAGCACCCACTCTGACAAACAACAAAGGGAGATTGTCACTCCTCCAAATAAAAACAATAACTAACCCCTTGTCAAGTGGGAAAAAAACCCTAATTTAGGAAAATTTAGGCTTTACAAAAATCTGAGATGTGAAATCGGCCATAAACTTCTGATTGATGCAGCTCTAGACTACATGTAGGTTTAACATACTCCTGTAGTTTCTAAGAGCTGAACTCTTACATTTTTGCTGTAATACGATTCACAAACACATGATCCTCAATGCTTAAACTCTATGTCTATACACACACACACACACACGTGCACACAGAAAGTAGTCAGGACTCATCTGACTGGACCTTCTCAGCATAACAGTATGAGAGATGTAACATGACAGTTAATGATATTTAGTGACAGAGCTTGTTACATCTTGATGAGGTTCACATTAAGATCTGCACACATATCACGATTCAGCTCATTATTTCAGCATGCACAAACTCATTATTGCTAATTAAAAGGATAATTGCATGCATCTAGGACATTAGAGTCTTTGAAGAGCTATCAGGAAGGTGGACCAGGCCTGAACCTTTCATACATTGCTAACAATGCATTTACAAATAAAAACACCAGTAGGGTGTTCTGAGTAAATGTATGTCTGCACCGTTGCATGTGATCTTGTGTTTTTATTCCTTTGCATAGCATGCAGTTGAACTGAGCACTTTTGCTTTTAATACATTAACCTATCAAAAAATGTGTTTTTCTTGAAAAAAAAATAAAAAATATATAGTTGTTATATAGCAACTGTTAAAGTCATACCATCCAATATATATATGCACTGTAAGAATGTGAAGATTTTCTATCTTGCACAGTCATAGAAGATATTGTGTGCACAAAAATTCAAATCTTAATACATATTCTAGAGGTTATAAGTTTTTTTTTACAATGTCATTAAAATAAACCTTATATATATATATATATATGAAAAAAAAAAAAAAAAACTGCTCCATAAAATATGTCGTCTTATCTTTGACTAATAATGGCTGAGCGATTAAGAAGTACCACATGCTAATATTTATCAGGAGGGGGGGAAAACAGTTATTACAATATCATAAGAGCTTGTGTGATTAAAACGTCAATAAAAAAAAGTAAATGCAAGAAGAACATATTGGATTCTCAAGTGAGGGTAAGTATGAAATCAAACAACACAAATATAGCTATCTGACAAGTTATTTCAAAGAAAGAAATTGGTTTCATAATTAAACTATTTGTCATTCCACCTGAAACAATAAACATTCAACAAGCAAGAGAACATTTATTAATAAAAGTAGTGCCAATAAAAGCCTTCGGTTTCCACTAAAACGAGGGACACAGTTATCTGAAAAGTGTATCACTGTTTTATTTACGTAGAAGTACACACACAAAGGTGCCCAGTTATGAACATTTAACGTCTTTCTTGAATTTTGTTAGTTTTGTCTTTTTGAAAAAGAATGTAAGTAACTTAGGCAGGAGTCCTGGTGATGTGTTGAAGCTCCTGCAGAACAGAAATATTCTTTAGACTGAACAGAGACTGATCCACGACGGCTTGGACTTTGAATAACATACTTTGAAAGTTCTTCTTACGTGGGACTTTAATAATGATAAAAGTAACAGTTTGCAAGTTCTTTGTTAACAATCCTTGACATCTGTGAAAAAAGAAAAAGCCTGTAACCATGGTAATCACTTAGAATGTGCATTTTCTTTTTATGTCAGATTTAAATGTTATTTGCTTTCTTTTCTTTTTTTTTTACTTTTAACTGCTGAAGGTACAGTACAATCCCAAGTAAAGGCCGTCAGTGTCACTGTGATCAAGGACATCTAGAAGAAATAAAGGCTCTATTGGAACAACAGAGACATGGTATGTGTTTTGATGAGGTGAGGAATAACAGCAAGGTCAATAGTCATATTTCTCAGAAATTTACATTTTTACTCTTTATCATGTCAACTCATTGCCACATCTTTAAATGCAGTTAAGCAAGTTCATTCAAAGAGGAAACAATGAAAGGACTCCATCCATCCATCCATCCATCCATCCATCCCATTATATAGCTAAATTCAGATTCTCCATGGAAATAATCATAAGGTGTCGGGAGCATTCCTAGTTTCTACAGATTTGCTATGTGAATGGAAATCCCTCTAGATCAGCAGTTTCTGAAATATTCAGACCAGCCCATCTGGCACCAACAACCATGACACGTTCAATTCACTTAAATAACCACTCTTGTGCATCCTGATGCTTGAATTGAATTTCAGCAAGCTGTCCTCACTGTGTCTAGATGCCTAAATGCTTTGAATTTGGCTGATCTGTTATTCAATGTGTATTTCCATGCTGTGAGGTCTTTGTCTGCTCCAGGGTATCCTTCGAGTGGGAAATGCCCACAAATACTTTAAAAAAAAATCCACCCTATGATCACTTCTAGTGGCTCCTTTTTATGCACAGGAGGAGCAGCTCCACCCTGAGTTTCTCCTGAATGATAGAGCTTAGTGTCCAGGATCTTGTTCTTTTGTTCTCTAGACTATGAGCGCGGATCGGAAGACTGAGCAACTGGTAAATCGAGAGCTCGTCTTCACGACAACACACAGGAGGAGCAATGCAGCGTCCATCCATCCCTAGCTCTATCCTACCATCACACATGAAAAAGACACTGTGATATCTACTTGAGGCAAAGACTGACCCCAGACTTCATCCGTTTGGCTATTATCATCAGGGAGACACAACTTTAAGAATTGCAGCACAAAGAACAGATTAAATCAGATACTTTTGATATTGGAAAGAAGAAGATCTTTGCACTGAAACATAAATTTCAAAGCAACTCTATGGAGCACTGATGCAATGTGAGATATCAGAAATGGCAAACCCATCGCTCCCCGTTTTTTCCCCTCCTAAAACAAATAGCGCCCTGAGTAATGAATGGCCCTTTTTTTTAGAGGAGACAATGCGAGTCAGATAAAAAGGAAGTGAGGTTGTCCATATATACTCTAGACTAATTACGTCTGATGCATTTACTAAGACGCCTCTGACAACAGCGAGTCTCCGAGCCACATACGTATTTATCAGCGCTCGTGGGACCTATACAGTTCCTCGCCTGTAATCCATCTAGCCTTGTCTTCCCGCGACCCCTTTTGCTTTCCCAGTGTTTGACCCATTGTAACGGAAAGTAATTGCAGGCAGAAAACAACATCTAATGATTGCTCTATCTGGAAGTCTGAGAGAGCATAAAAAGTCACAGACAGGTACTTTCAACAAAGGGAGGAGGCCTTTTTGTTCCCGACACACAATTTCAGACTACAAAGAATATTATTGACTTGGTAAAGATTAGAACACCAAAACAAATAACAAAGCACAGAGGGAGGACAAAGTGCACAAAGAGAGAAAGGATCTCTTGAACAAGCAAGTGCCAAACACTTGCTTCTTTCTATTTGTTGCCATTGATTAAAAGTATGTAGCAGGTTGAAGCACCCATTCCTCCACTGAGGCTATACAACTCAGAGAGAATGTACAGATTTAATGTAATGCATATCCTTTATCTTTCACTCACCCTTGTTGTCAAGCAAGGAAAAAGCACGTGAAAATTTTATTCCACCATCACACAGGATGCCTGCAGACAAAAAAGCCCACTCTGACGTCTAAAACTGCCTTTTTATGCGATTTTCATCAACAGACGGCACAGTTTGGTAGCTAAAACACAAAAACAGTTTTCTTATACTTGATTTTCTTTCTTTTCTTCAATGTCTGTGTGCACGCCTGACATTGGTTGATTACATCTCTTTTATTATACCCAGGCTACCGTTGGGCCTCCCTACCTGAGGACAAGATGCCGGTGTCACCATCAACACAATCAGGCCTGGCCAAATACGCAGCATGGGCCAGATAGATGAGAGGTACAAACACCGTAACAATCTGCAATCAGCGCTCATCACCACAATGACACACAGAGGAGGAGGCACAGAGTTTCCATGGGGGGTAGAAACACAAGACACGCTCGCGAAGGTGCACACACACATATTTTTTTGTGATTGCTCACAGTTTAAAATCTCATACAAGGGTAGCCATTCATTCTCCTTCCTGTAAATTTGCACTTGCGCTGGCACTGGCTGATCCTGAAGATATACAGTGCAGGTGTGCTTGTGCTGACAAGGAGGCAATACATAAATGTTTATTTATAAGACAAAAAAAAAAAATTGAATCGGTCTTAAGATTCATTGCACATCTAAGAATGGCTGAACATTTCCATATTGTGTAGATAATGTGAGCTGCGGGAGATGAAAATAAAGAGCAAAGGAATGAAAGGGAAGTGAAAATGTTTTGGAGGGATTAAGAAAGAAAGGAAAATAATAGGTTGATTAAGTAAGAGCTGACAAAGCAGTCTTGATATTTGCGAGAAGATTGGATTATTCCAGCTGGAATACTATCAAAACAATCTTGATTATTTTGGAGACGACTCTGATCTAAAAATGTAAATGTCATTTATAACACTATAAGCTTTCAAATTAAAAGCCGATTTGAAGCATGAGCAGAATTCCTCAAAGAATTCAACCTGCTGTCTAATAGGCCCCAACATGTCTTGAATTTCTCACAGCCATAGATTTTAGCATATTTTAATTTTAACTTTATGTGATACAGCCAGACAAAGCATATCATTAAAATGTAAGGAAAACGATATGTAGTTTTTTTTTTTTTAAACCAATTCCCAGCTGTAATTGAAGGGAAAGACGACATAATGAAGCTGAATTAAAAAAAAAATGCATGCCACACTTCACGCATTTACTGAAAAAGAAAAAGGAAACCGTCATGCATTACTTCGTGCAGGTCTATCATACGAGGTAGATACCTTTACATCAGCGGTTGCAACCAGATGCAATGGAGGAAATGTCAAGGGGTGGGAATATTTTTGCAAGGTTGTGTGTGTGTTCTAACAATACGGCTAATAAATATGTGTCGCCCGTTTTGCTTGATGGGAAATACAGGAGAGACAAACTGTACAGCATCCTGTGATGTGCTACATCCTGTGTCATGTAACAAGCAAATTCATCACACTGACCCATTGCCCCCAATTATTATGGAAAACAAGAATGAATCAAATTAACATTGAAGAAGCTCTCAGTTCCAGCAGTCTCTCCGTATAGCCGAAGGATGCCGCAGGAGGAAAAGAGAGGGTAATAAACAAGGTGCCACTCTATATGCCATATATCTTGCAGTCATTGATGATTAGCTGTTTTCCCTTAGCCATACATTATTGTTATTGCCTGCAGAGCTGGGCAGATAGGAAGTGGATACAAAGGCATTGTGAAGCCCATCTTTCAAGTGATAACAGGCAGACTGAAAACAACTCAGCAGCAGCAGCAGCATCAGTAAGATTTCAGGACATGACTAATCTGGGTATGTTGAAAATGGCAATCTCTTTTATGACAGTGTTGGGAGGAGGACATGATGCACACTTTTTTTTGTCGTGTTTTTGTAGCGTGGCGGTTTATTGTATTGTGAAGTGCTTCTGAGAGAAATAATTCAATGTGGTTACAAAAAGGAGTCTTTACAGATGTCAGCGGCTCGACTCGTGCCGTTTTGTCCTAAAAGGCAGCACAGAAAATGTGTAATCTGCAAAACTTGTCATCGTCAGAAGCAGACGGGTCCCCCCTTTTTCTTCCCTCTGCGTTGAAAATGTTTTGCAGACAGCTTAGGCATGAATGTAGTCTGTGTACGGTATTAGTCACAGTCATTAGTGATGAGCAAACTTACATTTCCAATATCAATGTGAAGTGTAGCATGGTAAAGGTTTTAATATGAAGGGCAGACTCTCTCCAGATTCCCCAGAGCATGTACACTTTAAAGGTTTTCCCTTTCCGAAGTGCCACAGAACCTCCTCCGGGGACAACTATTAATTTTTCACCGAAACCTCCCCTGAATAATGAATTCTGTCCTATTTATACGCTGCGATAAGTCCACTGAATGTCTAAAAAGGGGTTATCGTGAAAAGGGTAAGGCTTTCAGAGGGAGACCTGTTCCTGCTTAACATGTTTAATTCATCCACATCGCCATGTTCCCTGAAAGCAAGAGAAAAGTCATATAATGTATCACTGGCAAGCATGAAAGCAGACACAAGCAGCACATTCAATAAATCACAGCTTTACTTTTACTGTTTTGATGTTGACTGTCACAGTCCTCCACCCAAGCACCAGCCAGCAAAAGTTCAGATGTGTGCTTTTTACTCCTCCGGGCCCCAGCTGACACATACACTCTCGCTAAAATCACAGAGGTACTCAGTGGCTTGTGTTAATGTTTCTGTCACCACGCACTTTACTTGGGGTGTGTTGAGTGCAGACATTGTCAGCACAGAGAGCGACAGACACGGATCGACACATGGAGAGGAGAGAGGGGAAGAGCATGTGTAAAATAGCAACATAGAAAAAGCTAAAAAAAATAAAATAAAATAAAAAAAAGGAACAAACTCAAGACCGTAAAAAAGTGGAGGTGGCAAAAAAATTAACTAAAATTGAAAATAATTGCAAAAACCTTAATACATAGCACAAACTTTGTGGTAAGTGCTGTACACAAACAAGTAAAAAAAATAATAATAATTTGGATTATGCAACATGGTCTCATTGAAAAGCTAAAAGTACAAGGTTGTTAATTAAAAAAAAATATCTTCGGGCAAAAAGAAAGTCAGAAAAATGGTCCAGTAAACATTGTGTTTACTGGTACTGTACACTGCCAGACTAAATACACACATTACATTTAAAACGAGTGTATGCAAATGTACTGTATACAAACTTGTGCTAAGAAGTTTTGTCCTAAGTGATGTCAGAAAGTGAAAATAAAAGGTTTTCTTTTCACATAGAGCACATAATGCTTAGTTGTAGTTACACTTGTATTCATACATTATTATTTATTTATGTCACTGCTTATGAGAGGTGGAACCACGACATTGTACTGCAAGTATTGAGTCGAAGCCCAAGCGAAAGTCATGCAGGCCAAACTGTATAAGGTATGCAAGTCTCCAATCGAGTCAAGCCCTAAGGCTTAATTATAAGTCACGTTGTGAGATACACAATTTAGTCTGAATGATAATTATGTTGAGAATTTTGAATGATTTTAAAAGGTGTTTTTGTTTGTCAGAATACCCAGCAACTGGAAGTGAACTTCAACATTATTCGAAAATTAGTTCTGGTGTTTCTTTTGCCTCAAAAAAAAAAAAAAAAAATCAGTAAATTTAGAAAGTAACGATAGATAGTGAAATAAATTCACGGATTTATTTTGAAATAATTACTTCAATATGAATCATCTCCAGTGGCAAAAATCTAACAATGTTATACGACACTGAAGTATCATAATCATTGCTCTCTTTTAATAATATTTTGTGATCCCTCCACATAATGGCCACACATTCATGGCAGTTGTGACAACCCAAACTGAATACTGATACAGCTGCTGGCATCACATGCATCACTGTTTGCAATTAAATACCCATCAGACACACCAGTTTCTATCCAGATCTAAAATCTTAAAATGTCTAAAAATTACAGTGCAGAGCTACTGTATCCTGCATAGTAGCCAATCAGTAATTTGGATGATGCCAGGTGCATTTTTTTCCCCTTTTTTTTTTTTAACTTTGCGCACATCTTCCTGATAGCACTCCCAGCTTTCCTCTACCACTGTGGAGTCTTTGCTGTCACCGTAGGATGCAGATAAAAAACCATGTAAACAGCACAGCAAATGCAGCATGTTTGCTGCAGCAACAAGAGGGGGATATTGGCAAATGGCAGGGGGCACTCAGCGGGCTGGATCGAGCACCTGGTATGGTTCCATTGTTGCGTGCCCTGGCACGTTTCTTTGTAAAACCCTTTCATTGGATGTGAGATATCAAGTCTTTTAAAAACAAAGAGTTCAAGTCGAATAGAAGTCAAAAATCATTGGCGTAAAATTTCTAGTCAAGTCCAAAGTCCTTTATGAAATCAAATCAAACAGAAGTCATAACATTTTTGGCACAAATTTGACTTGTTTGTAAGTCACAGATTTTTGGGGGGATATGTTGAAAAATTCGATGGCACAAGCAGCGCCACTTTGAGATTCCCCATGTTGCTCATATGCTATCTAAATTTAAGCAAATGCTACAGAAACTTGTATCATTGGCCTTTATAACAATCTTAATTAGAGTTGTGCGGTGATGAGCAGATGCTCTTACTGTACTTAAAAAAAACAAACAAAAAAACTCTCCTCCAGTAATCCAAATGCTTCAAGTAGCCCACCTGGCAGGGATCTGGGCTTTGTTTTCAATTTTCTCAAGCTAATGATTATTTGACCATTTGGGGGCACTCATAGATTGTATATTTAAAGTTAAACTGACAGCCCAAAATGGCAAGGGAAACAATAGGTTTGAAGTGGCTTATGTAGTCATTATGATGCAGTATAATACATTTCGTGATGTACCTATTGTATTCTTCATTTTGCTACTCAGAGAAGGGGTCTAGCTTGTGCCTAGCTCTACCAATCAATGGACAGGTTGACAGTTCAACACAGAACTAGCGCACATACCAAATGACACATTTTTCCTAACATGCATTTTGGGGCTGAGAAAAGAAATTACAGTACCTACAAAAATCATATGTATAAAGGGAGAGCATACAAACTCCATAGACCCTGGTTACGCTTTGAAGCAAAACTAACAACTTTAAATCATCCAAGCATAACAAGTCTCCTAAACTCAAGAGGCAAACCAATACTTTGTCTGTACACAACTGACAACTTAAAAATACTATCAATAACAAGTACATTATAATTTTAGCTGTAATAAAAACCAAAGATAACGGTTTCTAAATCAAAATAGTATTTCTGAGTCTACAGGCAGAGTTTCAAAGAGTTGTTTCCAAAGGGAATTTTATGTCGCAATGTACAGTTACTGTTAACCTGCAGTGATTTTGGCTTGCCACTTGTGGTTTTTCAAAATATTCTTTTACGTAGAAAATACACAGAAATCTGTGAAAAAGCAACCAAAGAAAAATTAAACAAAAAACAAAAAAAAAGAAAAATACCTTTCTTACCACAAGGCCATTACGCTGCATGTTACGGATGATTTATTCCAGTACTTTCACTTATTTCATGGCTATGCTGACAGTTGTTCCTTTATAAAAAAAATTGAGCCAAAGAAAAAGATAATACATGAATAAAGTAAGTTTTCAAATTTTGTCTTTGATGAGGACAATAACGCTCCAGAGGTTAAAGCTGTTCACAGAAGAGGAGACAGCAAAAATAGCCATGTCACATTTTTGTACAACAGCAACGGCTGACAACCCATTGACCTTGGTGTCTTTTATGCTGTTAAGCCCAGAGAGAACCATCAGATATTAACACCCCATATCTTAGAGTTTTTGTGGCTGTCATGCCCCGAGGACACTTGTATGTACATTTCTTTTTGTCCTGTGGTGCGATCATCTTTCTGTCAGTTGTTTTGGCCCCTCATACACACATACACACACGCACACACGCAGACACACAGAAAAATACCAACAAAGAGCTAAGATACTGTGTATGTGTCAGACTTCTTCTGTTTGTGTAGTATTTTATCTGTTGTCGACATGTCTTAGCAGAGCCAGGGGACAACGTGTGGAGACAGAAATTTTGATCCAAATAAAGAGAATTCAAGCTGTTATGTATATGTGTGTGAGAGTGAAACACAGTTGTTTTTTTATATAATCAATGTGTGAAGCCACCAGTACCAATCTCTATGATAATTTACTTTTCAGCATGAGCACAGACAGCAACACTGATACAATTCATTTCCTCTTTATTAACTGGTTCAGAAATACGGGGCCAATGAGAGGTGCACACTAGAGTCTATCAGAATTGGGAATCAGTTTTCTTTAATGACGGAAGATTATTTTTCATGCAGAGTGAACGATTTTGGGAACCATGTGAACCTTTTGTGGACTTTTGAATATTACATGAGGCCCTGATTCAGAGTAGCAGAAATAAAAACAAGTGGAATTGTTCAGCGCTGCAAAGGTATTTGTATTGTACTTGAACCTTTTCAAATGTTGTCAAAGCCTCTTGTCTGCTTCCCTGATTAAAACTCTTTGTGTTAAACCTGCCTGTTTAGGATGTTCTAATAAGTTAGTGGTAGTGCTGTCTTTATTTAGTTTTGGATGATAGACTGAGCAGAGCTTTGTGACCTGTTCAAAACTTTGGATATTGATTTGAACCAAACTTGACTTCGAACTTCTCCAAAACATCATTTGTGACCTGTTTTCTGTGCGAACTTGGCTTCAAAAAGTTGTTTGTTCATTTATATTCTGTAGCAAAACTCCTAGGCCATCATATAGCATCTTTCTATACTGACAAGTACACACTACTTGACCTTTGTGTACTAATCGGGTGACTTTATAAAGCTAATTGGTGCACTAGATTTCATTGAGATATATTAGAGTAAAGACGGTTAAATACAAACTCATGCAACATTTTTAACATTTTTATTGGTAAAACCATATATAATTTTTCATGCACTTCAAAAATGTGTGTTTCTTTGTGTTGGTCTATCACATAAACTCCTTTAAAATGCAGTGGCAGCTGGGGTTGTCAGGAAAAAAAAAAAAAAAAAAAAAAGTGAAAAAAGTTTAGTGGGCATGAATACTTCTGCAAGGTGCTGGTAAATCTTTTGCAAAGTTTCAAAGTTTCAAGCTAATTCATAGTTTGCATTCCTTGTTTGAGTTTCCCGTTGTGACTTCCAGAGTCAAATCCAGTCAATCACCATGACATTCAATTCACTCGACTTGATGACTTGCCATTTTTATCTAGAACCAATGTCCCTTTTATTTGTCCTCATACACGTCTCTTCCTCTCTCTGCGCTGACATTACTAATTATTTCAAACTATCAGGTAGGCAGTTTCTATTTCAATTAAATCTCCTCTTCCCTGCTGACCTTGGGGTGGAAAACAGCGCTGCTCTCTCAGCCCCGAATATTCCCCTGAGCCGTTATGGGTGCCATTTAAGATTTAAACTCAATTTGAGCTTGACTTCAGTGAACACACAGCAAGACAGAAGTGTGATCAGTGTATATATTCCAGTGACATACTTAATGTGATAATTGAGAGTGGTCAAATTGAAGCTTCCAGGCATAACTGGCTACTTTAACACACCCTAGGGTAGCAGGAAAGGACAGATTTACAACCATTCTGCTAATCTAGCTGTCTAGCATGGGCAATGAATCTTAATGTTCTGATGCCGAGATGACATATTTGGTAATGGTACATAAATTATCAGGATGGTATGCATTTTATAATGACGTGCAAACAACAAAATGTACCCACAATGAAATTTGAGACTTGTGCAGCAAAAAGAGATGGGAGAAGCAGAGGGGACCATGTACGTAAGAAAACAATTACATGATATTGACAGCTATTGCAATCACTGGCTCCCCTGCCAGACTCAATGAGGTGCCAATCAACTGAGTGTCTCTGCCTCATGTTGCCTCTTTCATTTTAGAGTCAGAGGAGATTCTTCTGTAGTGCATCATCAGTCAATAGCTCAGAGTTGATGGTTAATGCTGATTGATGACATTCAATACACCTCATCTCTCCATCTCCAAGCCTGCAAAGCACACTCACCGCACTCTAAAAAAGCAGTTGAGTAACAAAATAGACGATATCTCAATTTTATTATTTACCAGGTAAGACTGGACACGTCTTTGGCAGACGGCGCTTGGTGTTCTGAACTAACTTCAAGTCCGTATATCGTCTGAAGACTTTGTTTATCTTTTTTTTCCCAGAAATGACTCGTTCGTCAAATGCATCAAAGAGGTCACCCGTGATTGATTTCAGTCATAATTAAAGTGATTATTAAAACAAATGGCCAAACACTACATCATTCCTCTTCATCGTCCCATGAAATAAAATGAATTAATGTGTCATTCAGAGAACAACATTAGCCAGCGTTCGAAGAATGACTTACCTGTAATTACAGTGATACAATCAAATGTGACATCTCTATCATCACTATCCGCTACCTTCCTCTTTCCTTTCCCTTCACCTGTGGTGACTTGTTCATGCGCAGAATAATATACAAAGATCACCCCTCAAGCGTGAAGAAGATAATTTCTGTGGAAACATCTTAATGTGAATTTAAGTGTAACATGACAATGGCAACCTGCAACAGGAACTTTCTAACCCAGAAATGTCAAGCGGTGGGAGGAAAGCGGAAAGAATATACGTAAGATATTGAACTGACTGGGGGTGTCACCTTTAGAAATGGAATAATTTTCTCTTCCTCTTTCCATCTTCATCTCCTTCCTGTCTGTTTCCATCTTGTTTTTTTTTTTTTTTTCTCTCATCACAGCTTTCCGTTTTGGAGCTCATCTCTTTGTATCTCAAGCACAGTGGCTGCAGACATTTTCAGGTATACTCCATCGGTGAATGTCTGTCGGAGTGGTCATGGTAATGTCACCTTCATTTTTTTATACCAAGACGCACACTATGCTAATGTAAATAAGTTTAGAAGCAGTTCTTAACCTTAATTAATTTCTCAATTGTCTATCCGTCCGTCCATCAGGGCAGCAGCCCAGAATGCCCTCTGCCCAGACACTTTGGCCAGCTCCTCTGGTGGAAGCCCAAGGCGTTACCAGGCCAGTAGAGACATATAGTCTGCCTAGCATGTATTTGGTCTCCGTCTGGGTCTCCTCCCAGTCGGACATCCCTGGAATATTTCACCATGGAGGCATTCAGGAGGCTTCCTAGCCCGATGCCACCAAACTTCTCTTCCATTTTGAGAAGCAGCAACTCCACTCAGTCCCTCCTGGATGACCAAGCATCTCACCCTCTGTCTAAGAGAGAGTGAAGACACCCTGGGGAGAAAAGTCATTTTACAAACCCCCAAGACATTGCCTGGGGGTTGTAAAATGGCCAGGTTTAACAACCTGGGGACTTGTTTAGCCTTATTAAAGATCCTAATGTGCTCATACTGATATATAGGATTAAGACACCACCCCTTAACTTCACCCTTTTACTCTGATCTACTGCGGCATGCTTTGGAGAAGGGTCATTCTTATCTTTGTTGTCTACCCGAGACAAAAGCATTCTGGGAGTGAAGCAGAAGACACATTCTGTGTCTGCTGATAATGGTTTTCTTTGTCAAAGTTTTGCTTTACATCTCTTCTATTTCTTTACCTGCCATAGACTCAACAGCTTTCATGGTGTTGCATATCTCTTAGATTAAAAAAAGACTTCAAAGACTTATTCTGGTTTTTTGTTCATCTTTGATTCATAAAGGCCTTTAAAAACCAATGGTGGGACAATTAAATTTATAGTCAATAACATGGTCCAATGGTTATTACGTTTCATTTTGATCTGAAGCATTAGTCAGTTTCATTAACAAACATGTTGAGGGCACCTTTATTCAGGACTTTGCAGGCTAAGTTGCCCGTCTTTGCCTGAAAAGTGAAACAGAATGACAGAGCTAAATCCAAGAGATGCAAAGGGAATAGTCATTTAAAAACTGCTTTCTTTAGACACTTTCCCATCAGAAACAATAATCAAAAATTTGAAATCCAGCAAAAAATAAATCACAAGTATTATGCATTATTGACAAAACTCGCTTTCTGTTCCTTATCCTGTCTGCACTTCACAGTGAACACAACAAAGGATTTTAAACTCCACTGCAAGGAGAAGAAAGGGTATTAATTTTTCAAACTAAAAACTGTAAACTGAAAATACCTGTGAAGTGGATAATTCTGTCTGGGGGAGACACATATTTTCCCCTTCCGTGTGTCAACACAACTTCTTTTGAGGTGTACAGTGATGTCTGCATGCTCCTGATAAGTCACTTATTCTCAGCAAAGAGTAATTTGCAAAATGCAGACGGTTGTACACAGAGTCCCCATATTGTTAATTAAATCATTCCGTCTTTGATGTTTTTTTCTGTGTTTTTTTTTTTTTTTTTTTTTTTTTTTTTTATGGGAAAATAAAATTAAATGGAATGCTGTCTTCTGTCCTGAAAAGAATGATCCGGGGATGCTACATCAACCATTGAGGCTGAAATACTGTAAATAAATTCAATTAACCGTGAATAAAAGTGAATGACTTCCCAATAAAAAGAAAGGTATTTCATTTCTAGCTGCCATAACACTGACATGTGGGGGGAGATGTACAGTAAATTATTCACTGTTATTTGCGCCTTATATTGCCAAACAGTTATGAATCCCATATGATAAGGCTTCAAGCATATGTGTGTATGATTTTTTTTTTTTTCTGCCATTATAAAGTTATTATTAAAACTATATGCAACATTATTCAGCCAGAGCTGGAATTGGATTCTTGGACAGTTTAAACAGGACGCTCACATTCCCAAGACAGTTTTATGTATTCACAGAGTTGAGCCAAAACAAATTCACTGAAGCTTATTTAAAACATAAGGAATTCTACCGGAGCTACTCCTGGGTAAATATGGCCAGCCCACCTAATGGAAAAGAAACATGCTAGGTTCCCATGATTCACATTTGACCACGCCAAAAACCAGAAGTAGAAATAGACACAATTGTGTAACATTCAAAAAGATACTGTTACTTACATACATAAACACATGTCAGAAACATATTTGAGTGAATGTCAAATGTGCAGTGATGGGAATAAAGGCACAAATAAACAACGCTGCTAATGACATTACTTTTTTCAGTAACCGATAATCAAACTTATTGCCTTTCCCATCATTACAATGTTCTTTCCATTACTGACAATAAAAGGCAGCGCGTTAATTTACTTCAGTACACAGAAGATTGAAGCAATCTTCATTTGACCAGGAGGTAAAGTGGGGGTGGGGGAGAATCGCATGCCTGTATAAGTTGTCATAAGCCAATCAGAGGCAGACTTGGGCGAGTGTCCACACGCAAGCAGTGATGCACAGTGATCACAAATAAACAAAGCAGATAGACAGAGCTGCGGATTGAGAGAGCCCAGACAATCTAATACAGCGTTCTTAGCTGCAGGTACAGATGTCATTTTTGTCTCGAAGAGATAAAAGCACAAATCTATAAGTGAAAAGCAATTTATGCCCCAGTAGCAACAATGTTCTTTATATTAGATACAGCCAGCTTAAATCTCATGAAGCACCTCTCAACGTCACATGCGTCAACAAAACTAGTCGCCAAGAACGATTGTGTTGATGCTACCAGGTGCAGTCTAAACCCAGGTGGAGCTAATATGCTGTAAACTCGGGGGGAGCGAAGCAGATGGGGCGACGCTGTTCAAGTGGTATGACTGTGATTTCACTGATATAAAACAGCCACAAAATTAGTACGCAGACATTCCTGTTTGTAAATAACTTCTATTAATTCTCTATTTATTCATCTAGTTTTATCTCAAACATTTGAATATATACGCTAAAATTCTAGAGAAGATCTAAAATGATTTTATATATTTAAACACATATTCTAATAGTTACTTTCCCCGGTTCAGTGATGCTACATTACTTTTACAAAATAGTACCTGATTTCCTAACTCAGTTACTTTTTCAAAAATGTAACTAGCACCTACAACTACTTTGTAAGAGTAACTTGCCCAACACTGCAAACATGTGCTTTCTATGATATACCTTCTATATGTGAAAGATGTGTGTTTATACTAACAATAAAATTTCACATTTAGAGCACACCCAGAAGACTTTCTTTTATGTTATATCCAGTTTGCTACATCCTATAATCCTGCCATGAGAAACACATGTGGGAAACCGTCACATAAAGGAAAGTTAATCCAGATGTGAGGAACATGCTTCGTCTCCCCTTTTGTACCTTTTAACTGATATCAAGAACCATCTGTATGTTTCCACTGTTAAAACTGAATTAAAGGGTTACAGTTGAGAGCCCTTTAAGATTTTCACTTATGTCTTTGATCATGCTCATGCGTCACTTGCATATTAATGTTTAGAACCTGAATTTATTAGCCAGATTATTTATATAATAATTTATATAATTTATATAATAAAGATGTCTGAATTCAGATATTTTTGTGTTTTTACTGTGGAAAAAGCAAAACACAAATAATTTGCCCATTAGGACAACGTCCACGTTTTTAGCACACTTAAGGCAGTACAAAATTAGCCTTTTCATATATAAAAGCCTGGTTTTATATATGAAAAACCAGTAAACCAGTTGTCTGTAAATTTACTCTTCTAATTTACAGACAACATCTGGGGTGCTATTTCAGCTAGATTTAACTCTGTGATGTTCAGAGAACAAAGTTCGAGGGGACTGCATTAAGCTGTAACTTTATTCCTTGTTTGCCGTTGCTGTGTGGGAAAAACTTTAACTCCCTGCCTTCATCACACTCCCACACAGAAACAAAAGGATGTAGGTGCCTTTAAGGTGGCTAGAGAACAATCCTCTAGTTTATATTGTTGCATTTAACGGGAAAAAGGAAGGTGCTTTATCCTTACAGCAAGGGAAGAGGCATATAGTATTTAATCAGTATTGAATCAGATGTTAACAATAAAGCAGATGCACATTGTGTGTGTGTGTGTGTGTGTGTGTGTGTGTGTTCAGCTGTCTGAACCACACACAAAAAAAAACGTACACTCAATGAGACACCACAACACACCCGTCATCACAGTATTACCGTTTCACTATTCATTTCTCCACAGAGAAGCTCAAGTTTGGTCCCAAAGTTTGTCAGTTTAATATTTTTTGTGCAGAACTAACTAATGAAGAGCTACATTTAATGTTGTTAGGGAGAACTGCACCCCAATTGTGTTATGTGTGTTCTTTTTTCAATAAGGGAATGAATAAAAACACAACTTTCTTCAACTCGAATACTAATTTGATAAAGATGAATGTCTGTTTTTATGCAACTTTTGCACTCAATCACAAACGTGTCGGTGTAAAGGTTAAGCAATAAAAGATTATTTTCTAGACACAAACAAAAAACACAAAAACAAACACTAATTAGCTACCTCGTTTTCAATATGCGCCTGCCAAAACAGCAGTCTTGTTGAAACCTATGATGCCATCTGTTTTTTCTTAGTCAATAACTTGCCAGCTTACAAATATGTTGAGATAATTACACGACGACCTTTGCTCTAATCAATCCAGAAACACCTTGTGTGCAAAGAGTAATGTTTGCAACCCAAATGGGGGAGATTGTACAAGTAGGGTCAAGCTGATTAAAAAGAATATCACCTCCGAGATGTTAATGGCAGCCTTGTTATCGAAACACCTATTTTTAATCCAAACTCTTTTATTATTTCCAAGGCAAGCCTTTGAAAAAAGAACCGGCCCAAATGTACATCTGTGTCATACAGTTCAGTTTTCTGATTTGTGAAATATCACAATTAACTAGATGAATAAAACAAAAACAAAAAAAAAAATAGATTGTCTTGTTCTGGATCTTTCAGTATGACTGTTTTTTTTTTTTTTTACAAATTATTATTCAACAGACAAATTTATTGATGCTTTTACCTAGCAAAAGTATCAATACACCCTTTTTTTCAGGATGAATTTGCAGTTAGCTCTATCCATCTTCCCATCAACTTTGAGCAATTATTATTGTACCTGCTATAAAAAAAGCGTTTCCACAAAATTATACTGCTCCCAGTATGTTTTATAAACATATGGACTGTGTTTNAAAATTAAATGGAATGCTGTCTTCTGTCCTGAAAAGAATGATCCGGGGATGCTACATCAACCATTGAGGCTGAAATACTGTAAATAAATTCAATTAACCGTGAATAAAAGTGAATGACTTCCCAATAAAAAGAAAGGTATTTCATTTCTAGCTGCCATAACACTGACATGTGGGGGGAGATGTACAGTAAATTATTCACTGTTATTTGCGCCTTATATTGCCAAACAGTTATGAATCCCATATGATAAGGCTTCAAGCATATGTGTGTATGATTTTTTTTTTTTTCTGCCATTATAAAGTTATTATTAAAACTATATGCAACATTATTCAGCCAGAGCTGGAATTGGATTCTTGGACAGTTTAAACAGGACGCTCACATTCCCAAGACAGTTTTATGTATTCACAGAGTTGAGCCAAAACAAATTCACTGAAGCTTATTTAAAACATAAGGAATTCTACCGGAGCTACTCCTGGGTAAATATGGCCAGCCCACCTAATGGAAAAGAAACATGCTAGGTTCCCATGATTCACATTTGACCACGCCAAAAACCAGAAGTAGAAATAGACACAATTGTGTAACATTCAAAAAGATACTGTTACTTACATACATAAACACATGTCAGAAACATATTTGAGTGAATGTCAAATGTGCAGTGATGGGAATAAAGGCACAAATAAACAACGCTGCTAATGACATTACTTTTTTCAGTAACCGATAATCAAACTTATTGCCTTTCCCATCATTACAATGTTCTTTCCATTACTGACAATAAAAGGCAGCGCGTTAATTTACTTCAGTACACAGAAGATTGAAGCAATCTTCATTTGACCAGGAGGTAAAGTGGGGGTGGGGGAGAATCGCATGCCTGTATAAGTTGTCATAAGCCAATCAGAGGCAGACTTGGGCGAGTGTCCACACGCAAGCAGTGATGCACAGTGATCACAAATAAACAAAGCAGATAGACAGAGCTGCGGATTGAGAGAGCCCAGACAATCTAATACAGCGTTCTTAGCTGCAGGTACAGATGTCATTTTTGTCTCGAAGAGATAAAAGCACAAATCTATAAGTGAAAAGCAATTTATGCCCCAGTAGCAACAATGTTCTTTATATTAGATACAGCCAGCTTAAATCTCATGAAGCACCTCTCAACGTCACATGCGTCAACAAAACTAGTCGCCAAGAACGATTGTGTTGATGCTACCAGGTGCAGTCTAAACCCAGGTGGAGCTAATATGCTGTAAACTCGGGGGGAGCGAAGCAGATGGGGCGACGCTGTTCAAGTGGTATGACTGTGATTTCACTGATATAAAACAGCCACAAAATTAGTACGCAGACATTCCTGTTTGTAAATAACTTCTATTAATTCTCTATTTATTCATCTAGTTTTATCTCAAACATTTGAATATATACGCTAAAATTCTAGAGAAGATCTAAAATGATTTTATATATTTAAACACATATTCTAATAGTTACTTTCCCCGGTTCAGTGATGCTACATTACTTTTACAAAATAGTACCTGATTTCCTAACTCAGTTACTTTTTCAAAAATGTAACTAGCACCTACAACTACTTTGTAAGAGTAACTTGCCCAACACTGCAAACATGTGCTTTCTATGATATACCTTCTATATGTGAAAGATGTGTGTTTATACTAACAATAAAATTTCACATTTAGAGCACACCCAGAAGACTTTCTTTTATGTTATATCCAGTTTGCTACATCCTATAATCCTGCCATGAGAAACACATGTGGGAAACCGTCACATAAAGGAAAGTTAATCCAGATGTGAGGAACATGCTTCGTCTCCCCTTTTGTACCTTTTAACTGATATCAAGAACCATCTGTATGTTTCCACTGTTAAAACTGAATTAAAGGGTTACAGTTGAGAGCCCTTTAAGATTTTCACTTATGTCTTTGATCATGCTCATGCGTCACTTGCATATTAATGTTTAGAACCTGAATTTATTAGCCAGATTATTTATATAATAATTTATATAATTTATATAATAAAGATGTCTGAATTCAGATATTTTTGTGTTTTTACTGTGGAAAAAGCAAAACACAAATAATTTGCCCATTAGGACAACGTCCACGTTTTTAGCACACTTAAGGCAGTACAAAATTAGCCTTTTCATATATAAAAGCCTGGTTTTATATATGAAAAACCAGTAAACCAGTTGTCTGTAAATTTACTCTTCTAATTTACAGACAACATCTGGGGTGCTATTTCAGCTAGATTTAACTCTGTGATGTTCAGAGAACAAAGTTCGAGGGGACTGCATTAAGCTGTAACTTTATTCCTTGTTTGCCGTTGCTGTGTGGGAAAAACTTTAACTCCCTGCCTTCATCACACTCCCACACAGAAACAAAAGGATGTAGGTGCCTTTAAGGTGGCTAGAGAACAATCCTCTAGTTTATATTGTTGCATTTAACGGGAAAAAGGAAGGTGCTTTATCCTTACAGCAAGGGAAGAGGCATATAGTATTTAATCAGTATTGAATCAGATGTTAACAATAAAGCAGATGCACATTGTGTGTGTGTGTGTGTGTGTGTGTGTGTGTGTTCAGCTGTCTGAACCACACACAAAAAAAAACGTACACTCAATGAGACACCACAACACACCCGTCATCACAGTATTACCGTTTCACTATTCATTTCTCCACAGAGAAGCTCAAGTTTGGTCCCAAAGTTTGTCAGTTTAATATTTTTTGTGCAGAACTAACTAATGAAGAGCTACATTTAATGTTGTTAGGGAGAACTGCACCCCAATTGTGTTATGTGTGTTCTTTTTTCAATAAGGGAATGAATAAAAACACAACTTTCTTCAACTCGAATACTAATTTGATAAAGATGAATGTCTGTTTTTATGCAACTTTTGCACTCAATCACAAACGTGTCGGTGTAAAGGTTAAGCAATAAAAGATTATTTTCTAGACACAAACAAAAAACACAAAAACAAACACTAATTAGCTACCTCGTTTTCAATATGCGCCTGCCAAAACAGCAGTCTTGTTGAAACCTATGATGCCATCTGTTTTTTCTTAGTCAATAACTTGCCAGCTTACAAATATGTTGAGATAATTACACGACGACCTTTGCTCTAATCAATCCAGAAACACCTTGTGTGCAAAGAGTAATGTTTGCAACCCAAATGGGGGAGATTGTACAAGTAGGGTCAAGCTGATTAAAAAGAATATCACCTCCGAGATGTTAATGGCAGCCTTGTTATCGAAACACCTATTTTTAATCCAAACTCTTTTATTATTTCCAAGGCAAGCCTTTGAAAAAAGAACCGGCCCAAATGTACATCTGTGTCATACAGTTCAGTTTTCTGATTTGTGAAATATCACAATTAACTAGATGAATAAAACAAAAACAAAAAAAAAAATAGATTGTCTTGTTCTGGATCTTTCAGTATGACTGTTTTTTTTTTTTTTTACAAATTATTATTCAACAGACAAATTTATTGATGCTTTTACCTAGCAAAAGTATCAATACACCCTTTTTTTCAGGATGAATTTGCAGTTAGCTCTATCCATCTTCCCATCAACTTTGAGCAATTATTATTGTACCTGCTATAAAAAAAGCGTTTCCACAAAATTATACTGCTCCCAGTATGTTTTATAAACATATGGACTGTGTTTAGGTGGGTCATTTATGATGGAAGCTGGTTCCACAGTATTTTATTAAGGCTTATCGAGTTATAAGGGGTTCAGTACATAAGCAGGTCATAATGTAAAGATTTTTTAAAAAACCTGCATGATTCTCTTTCCAGTCCATGCCTATGAGTCAAATGTTAGAAAATGACAAAGTAAAAAAAAAAAAAAAGTTCTCACTCATTTCAGAAAATGAAACTTGTATCTCTCATGGTATTCTATTTTTTTAGCTGTTCTTGTATGTGCTTCTCTGTTAATGAAAATGTAATTAATTCAAATGCTATGAATATTTTGGCAGTGCACGATATATTGTTATTGTACATGACCCAGGATGATATAAAAATCTCCAAAGTGTGTTGTTTGCCTTTCTCCACCAGTAGATGGCATATGATCTCCCAGAGTATCCATCTTTTGCCCTATTTGAAACATTCTAAAAACATTTCTAATGCTAATTGTATCAGATTTTTACCAAGCATTACACAGAACTCTACACTCTCAAGAAAACTGTGTAAATCCCAACCTTCCATGAAATGCACAATGGCTCCTTTTACTGAACATCACATAAAATACTCCTAATGTCTGTCCTCCTTTCTTTCTCGCCTTGTATGTTTTGTTCCTTCTTTGTCCACGAAGCTCACACAATTGGAACAGTCGCAGGTCATACTGCAGGTATGGTATCAATTTTACTCTCCATGTGACAGCCATCACCTTTACCCGCATCGCTCTAACCAAGAAGTTCAATGGCACAAGTGCTTCGGGTGAGGTTCATTTATTTTGGCTATCTCAGTGAGATCACAGAGGTGTGAGGCACCTGCTTAAACAGTACATCCTGCGTCTGTCTAGCCACAGATGTCCAAAGGAAACCTGACAGCGTGGCCCCAAAGACAGGCCAGAGATTAATGATTTGTGACAGCTTCAATGAGCCAGGATATGAACAGTCGTCCTGCAGCCCTTACATAAGTAGAAACAGCTGTTGTTTCAGCAGAGTCTTTGATTTTATTTTATTTTTTTACACTGTGGCTTGCAGGGAGAGGGGACTCGTGTCACACAAAAACAGCATGGACAACGTTAGCTTGTATGGAGAGCAAGGCAAACAGTCTTGATGAATTCCATTTTTCTTTACTTCTTGAAATACTGATGTATTAAAGATCTCAGTAAAGCCAAATAACTGTATTTATTTTGTTTGTGTTGGTTGCTCTGGAGAAGCTTGACAGTGCCCACAGTGTAATTATAACACAGTGAATTATGTGTGGAAGCAATTCTGCTGCTCTGACTAAGTTGTGATTAGCACGGGGCATGAATGGAGCTAGATTAAACCCAGTTGGAAAGGGGGGGGGGAAAAGTGACGAACTGCAATTAGATACAACATTATTCCCTTTCTTTCTCGTTCTGAGAACACTGCCTCGTTCTGCCACTGTAAGATTTAGATTTAGTCTCATTGTCATGAAAGCTTTATTTGGAGACCTGGTGAATGTATGGAGCACGACAACCCACTTTGTTTCAGCAGCACAAAGGAAACGTGCTTCTTGAAAAAGCCTGCCTGCTATTTCTAAGCCTTTAATTTCTGGATCACTACAAAGAGCCAAACAGACTCAAGGTTGCTTTGTATCCCAGGTACAAATGCCATCCTTTTGATGGACCATAATTTAGTTTGTTACATCACAATTTCTGTTATTATGAGCTATTGTCAAAAGCTTTACGCCAATTATTTTTATTCAAATAATCATAAACCCCCCCCCCCCAGCATTATTAATTTGAATTCAGCCAATTTCACAACGATGCAATGTGCTATGAAAATGGTGTGCTGATTCAATAGTAAAGCTGCTTTAATTCTTTTCCTATTCATCACATTTGTAGGACGTCATTGTGTTTGCATGTCTGCATGCACTCTCCTTGCTTAGGATTCAGCAGATGGAACCATGGGATGGAGGTTATCAGCCATTCCATTCCCCTCTGGACTGTAATTCGTTGTCGACAATGTGCTATGGACCCTAAAGGCCTGCCATCTGCTTACTTTCGCTCCTTCCAAAGGTGCGAAAACACAAACCTCCACCTGGCTGTTGTTTTAGCAATGCTTGGTACCAAGAGCTGTGGTCCCAATGGCGGTTTGTTTGCATCTGTACATAAATATTTTGAACTGTCAATGACTGAAATATAATCACCGGTCTAATCAGAAACTAAACTCGACATCGTCACTGATGAGGGGATAATCATACTGAACGTTCAATAAGGATTTTACACAATTATTCATGTTTTTGTTTTATTTTCCCCTTCATTCAATTCCAAATCTACAAATGCAATCTCTTTAATTTTACCATTGAATAGAATAAAGCAAAATAAAGTGAGATCAGAGTTAGAAGAAGCTCCTCCTCACCCCTTAAACATGGAGTCCAAACATGTAATGCTTTTGGGTTTACTATCCTTTTGATCACAATATTTTAGCATGCATTGTTTTTATCTCTATGACCTTTGAAGGTTCAGCAGCTTGGAAAAAAAAACAAAAAAAAAAACAAAAAAAAAAACAGAGAAAGCAATTCATAAAAATGCACTTGTAATTACATGAGGGAGTGTGTGAATGTCTTTATACTAGTCAAAAAATGTTTGAAATTGCTGGATAAAATAACTACATTTTCGTAAGTGCAAGGAGCACTTCAATTTAGTAAATCCTGCTGTCAATCCTCAATTATAATGCGTCACACATTGTCTGCTCATTGGTGAAAAACAAGCTCATGAAAAAAAAATAAAAAAAAGAAAGAAAAGTTTTCAGTGTGTGAGAGCACGTTTTTTGTGATTTATCAATTCGTTGAGTGGTTGTGTTCTGACAAGCAAGCCGTCCTTAATCCTCATCCAATCCAGCTACAAAGTCAGTGCAACTTAATGTTATTTTCTCTATATTTCAGGGTAAGATTTGATAAATTATTTGCTCAGTTCTAATTTGACTAGTCTGGAACAGAGTTAGTTTATTTTAAAAATAAAGAAATATGTCTGAACATAAGATTAGTATATTGTTGCCCAATTTTAGAAAGCTAAAGTATACAAGAATGTACAAGTACATGGTGTAGAACAGACAGTGTTGTCGATACTTAGGCTTGAGAATTGACTTGATCTAAATAAGATAAGTAATTATGACTTAAGTATCATAAACAGTCAATTTCACACAATTAGAGAGTAGACCAAAAATATAGACACCTTGAGTAAGTGCTTAATGCTGTTTCCATTGTCTATAAAATGACTTTAGGTCATTTTTAAACAAATGATTTTGTCATACCTCTAGATTGCTATTAAGCAGGCATTTTAAATATATATATATATATATTATCCACATCTTAATTCTCGCATTGCATTGCACTTTACTCTTTATTTTGCAATTTATCAACTTTTTATATGAACATTTAGTAAATGCCTTCCAAAAAACTCTGGTAAATCTTCCAAAAGAAACAAAAGCATATTGACATATTGTGCCTTATGATAAGCGATGACAATTTGAGAACAGGGTGTTTCTGTGAATCCCAACAATGAAAAGAGAGTAATAGACATGTAAAGTAAAAACATTTCTTGTTTGATTCAGAAATTTGATATTAGATTTTATTAAGCTTTCATACTGGTTTGCTTTTAAAGTAAAGCATATTTTTTATTTTTAATTGGACAATTATTAAACTTAGATGTTTAATTTACAGCAGTTGTTAGCGATTTAACATGCTTTTTAGAAAACTATGAGAAGTACAATAATATTAAGTGATTGTCTGTAGGCTCAGCAATGATGTTTAGGCCTTGTGGATGGAAGGATAGACAGATGTACAATGCAGAGAGGGGACTTAAAAACACATGGTGTCCCAACGGTCCCTTTGTGCTTAGATATTGAGCTCTCATGCCCAGCTTCCTGTAAAAGACTCTATACATCATTACATTGATCTAGTCAGAAAGATTTAAGCCTTAGCTCAGAGACAGAAATCTTGTTTCAAGGTCAGCTAGCGGGAGGCAAAAGTCAAGGGTCACCTGTCTCCTCTCACCTGAAATTGATGTATCCCTCTGCTCAACTCCCCTCGGTCCCAGGAGATCCCCATTCTGCTGACCAGTTAAACCCGTTTGAGCCATAGAAATCCACAGGATTTCTATTGGCCTTGTCTGCCGCTGTGCAGGACAGCAATGGTACCACTCAGCAGCGTGAATCAATATACATACAACATAAGCGCAGCATGTAGCTGCTGATGTAGCCAATGCGGCTGTCCAAAGTTTGTCCAGAGGACCAAAGTTCATTTCATGGAAAACTTGGAGCAATTCATCATGAGATAGATTATTCTAAGAAACTTTGACTCTGCATGGAGACGTGGATTCCTCAGGAGGGAGAATCTCATTACACTAAATCACTCACTCCCTTGATGCAAAGATAGGAGGTGTGGTGAACTCCGTTGCCATATAGTATGAATCAGAGCTGCTAAGTATAGTGCATTGCAGTCCATAGACAGTGTGGACAGAAGGTATCCCTGGGGCTCTCTGAGAAATGCTACATATGAAATGGAGCGGCAAACTGTCTCTCTTTTGAAATGGGGCATTATGTATGCATGCAAGGATGTTTGTTAAAATCCCTTGTCTGCTGTCAGGCTTCACCTCCTCTCTTCTTTGCGCCGAGAAGGAAACGTAAGCTGTTTACAAATACAGTATGACAGGTTGGATACTGCTAACCTAAGTTTTCATGTCAAAACCTGTCAGTGACATTTAACAAGAAGAAAAAGCATGTCAGACCAAAAGTGCTTCCAGATAAAACGACCAAAGCAGCTGAATTGTGCAGGAAAACAGCTCTGTAGCCTCTGACACACTTATCTGCTTATATTGAAATGCAGAGAGTGCTGCATGCATTGAAAAGCCTGAATTTTACAGTTTTTAATGCTGTACAATAAATTAGAAAGTATTCCAGCCTCTTTTTAGGAATAATAATTTGTCAGTTTTCTGAAAGCTGCGCAGATGGCACTTTTTTGTTCACCTGTGGCTGAATGTAAAAGTGAAATAAAAGATGTTTTGGGCTGTTTTGATTTCAATTGCAAAAAAACATACTTTTTAAGGGCAGTGTGCAGTCATGAAGCTGTGTTATTCTCCATGACTGGTGAACCATAAGAGAAATGCACATACACATAAACACAAACATACACACATGTGGTAAGTCTGTGCTGTACTGAGGCTTCACAGCATCAACACAGAAATCAAACAAGATCAGAGCCGAGAGACATCAGATACCCAGGTCACGGTAATCCCACAGTTTGGTGCACTGAGCGATCGTTCTCTAAGCTGTGCTCATATATATATATACACATACATATATACACAATTACGGGAGAAAGTAGAACCCCAAAAGCAATGGATCAACTGAGAAAATTTGGAGCAAGAATTAAAGTCTGTATCCAGCATTAGCTATTTTAGCACCATTATTTATACGACATTTAGCTGTTAGGTCCTTCCTATTTGAGATATTATTGAATTACCCGAATTAAATGCATAATTCATATAGTAATTTTATTTGTTGAATTGCAAAACCTTGTCTTAAAATTGCAGATAACATAGACACCAAATATTAAAGCTGAAATTTCCTTCCATTTTAAAGCCACAAGACCTTAAAACCCTTTAACCATGACAAATTAAAATGATCTTGTCCATTGTTTTTTCGTGCAACAGTTTGCAAGTAACTATTGCAGATAACATGCAACAGTTACTTTTGCGTAGTTTGTGTAAACTCTAACAAGTAAACTTGGACCAATTACGTGTAGAAAAAGTAGTTTTTCAGTTGCTTTTATCAACTACTTTCATTATTTTCATTAAAAAAAAAACAAAAAAAAAAAAACAATTTGGGTAAAACAGTTGCTGGGATAATTGGGATTGCTGATGCTCTTGGAGCATAAACTTGCATAATTCTGAATGGTAAAATATTTTTTCCTCCTTTGAATTTCTGTTTTTTTCGCTCCATCATTCATTGATTTACAGGCAGCCTGAGCTAGCCACTGAGCTCTTTTAATCTTCTGGGTCAAATGTCAGTTGCTTGGGTTTCTGAGACAATGTTTTTCCTGACTGCCTCCTCACTTTGACAATCAGAGCATAAATCTCCCTCACTTGAACTCACCTTCAGGCTGCAGAATTTGCTGCTGCTACTTTTGTATTGGGCGACTTTTCTGTCTTGCAATGAGGCCCAAGTTAGGCATTGCACAGGTCACATCTTTGCTCTTCAGAAAGTTTTGGCTGCATTGCCAGCTATTCTGTGCTCATCGTTTTTCCTTAAAGCAGATACAGATAATCTGTGAAAAAATTGCGCTCCTCGGGTTGGATTCTCATACCAAACAGTTAAGACATGGTGTCAGTTTTAACACAAATGTAAAAAACAACATGTTAGTAAGAGTTATATATTACATTAACGCATGGAAATTAAACTATCAGAAGGTGAACCTGAACACAGATGAAAAGGAAAAGCTATAAAACTATTTATCTGTGCCCTTTAAGATTTGCCGATGTCTCAGACAAACGGCACAAAACACGAGCAAAATGGTTTAAGCACAGCACATCAGGGAAAAGAAAAAAAAAAAAAGATTTGTTCCATTTGAGTCGAGCACAGCTACATTTTTAATAGAAAAAAGAACTAGAAACACTCAGCTGGTGACAATATTGATGTTTTTTAAAAGAAAAAAAAACTCACTTAACTACATTTTACTTTCCATTAGACTTATCTTAACTCACCGTAATTGTTCCACAGTTGTTTGCTTTTATTACACTACCGTTTTACTTTTATAATTTCGCAAACTTTATTTGCCGTTGCATGAGTTTTCCTTGCCAGCAGTCTTTTCGAGGTTTTAATAAAGAGAAACAATTTTAAAAAGATTAACTCATCTGCCTCTGATAAGAATGAAACAATGAGAGTACGATGGGCTTTTCTTTTTAGTTTTTTTTTTCTTTTTAACTCTGTTCATGTCAATGTATTAGGAGCCAGAAAAGAATATATAGAGATATTTGATTAGATTTTTTTTTTCATCCCCATTGTCACTTGCCTTTGTTGTTTTATGTTTTAGTGGTATTTTTTAAAAAGGAAAGAGTTCAGAATAAGGACACAGTGCTAACTGCTGCCATCTGCCCTAGTTGTAGAAAAATCCATCACAACCTGAACTGTAAGATCAAAAGCTGTTGTTCTCCCAGCACTGGAAAAACACCAGCGAGCAAATGAAAACAGGAGATCCTGATCCCAGCTGCAAGCAGAAATTATTATCACTTATGGTAAGAGTCAGGTTTGACACACAGTTACTCAGTGGGAAGCTCAGGAGGGCAAAGTGTATTAGGGAGTGATCTGAATGCACCTGGTCTGTGGGTGTAGTACAGCTTGGAACTTGTTAAAAGGTGCCGGTCAAGTTATGTCAGATTTTAACAGTGATTCACATGGATTGGCCTCGCCGGCGTCCTGAAGGCCCATAAAGCCTGATTCATCACCCCTATCACTTGCAGAGGGCACGGAGAAGGCAGGGAAAGAGCAGCTCTTAGGTATGCTAAAGTCATCCATGATGGGATCTGTCAACTCTGCAAATGGTTCCCTCTCGCCCTGATGCCTTGCACATTTCATCAGCTGAAGGAGTCAATGACAGAAAGTCTATTGAACTCTGACTGTCTCTACATACAAATTATTTCCTTCTGCTGAGAAACATTTGTGTTATAAGAGAGCTTGATTATCAGCCAAATGCGAGTCTGGCGTGATATTAACAAACAGATTTAAAATAGGTAGCACTTGTCAAAATTTGCCAGGGGTATTCCTATTTAGCAGTTAGGCTCTTCTATTTTACATTCCCTCTGGTAATCAACATCGTATTGGGAAATTCTGTTTGTTGCCCGACCGCTGACAACCCTTGAGAATGAAAAATACAATTTAATAATTTGCTGCTGCAGACAAATCTTCAGGCACAGCAGGATCTGTGAGCAGAAAACAACGGGTGGGCTTTGGAGGCATTATGGATGCTACTGGATCATCATTTGAGTGACAGATAACAAGCTCAGATGCCCATAGAAATTTTTGCGTCATAGATTTAGAGTGCTAAATTCAAGTGAACAGATCTGTTTATTCATATAATTAGCACATTAAAACACTTTGTAAATTTAGACTGGGTTGACTGAAACTGTGCATATTATTATGAATAGATTTTAAAGCTTCTTTTAAACGAATAAAACAATGTGTTTCGCTTTTTTTTATTTTTTTTTTTATTTTATACATGTAATAATGGGTTGTCCTGTCCCCCTAAAAAGACATTTTCTTTCAAGATTTGAATTGGAGATACTCAGATCTGTGTTGCAAGTCTGTTTGCAGCTGATAGGAAATCCCCCGAAGGTTGAAAAGCCTGAGGATTTCTGTTTTCCCATAAAGTCTTCCTCTGTTTTTCTGTGGTACGAAATGGAGTATTGGTGTGCGGAAGGAGGCATACCAGCTGCTGCGCTGCCTCCTTACATTTTGTTTCCCTCCACTAGTCCAATTTCATATTGATGAACTCTGCAGCAATTCAAATTGCATGTCTTCTTTAAACATTAAACCAGCAAAGAGAGGAATCACAGCCAGAGCTCACATTCTGCCACAGTTGAAAATTGCAAATGCTATTGCTCTGAAGGTAGAATCAGAAAAGGGGCAACCTGTAGTTCCACAGTTCAGACTTTTTCACCCATTGAGAACAGAGTTTGTCTTATGTGTATTACCATGACACAGTGGGGTGAAAATGCAGCCCCTCTGCGTGGATCCTTTGTAATTCAGTTGCTGCCGAAGATCAATAGGAATACAAAATTGTGATTTCACCTTCTGTTTCAGTATAAAATTGCAGCTTTCTCTTGAGCTGTCATCACTGTGTATTTCTACGTTCCCTTGCAAAAGTG
The DNA here is from genome assembly GCF_001443285.1 of Poecilia latipinna. Lineage (NCBI taxonomy): Eukaryota > Metazoa > Chordata > Actinopteri > Cyprinodontiformes > Poeciliidae > Poecilia > Poecilia latipinna. The sequence continues at coordinate 1,460,773 of NW_015112616.1, read as the reverse complement.
TTAATGCAACTTGAGGCTCTGCCCGTTATGTCATGAAACAACCGCAATCATCAATGTATTGTTTTGGAAATTTGTATAATAGACCAATGCAAAGTAGTGCAGAACTGTGAAGTGGAAGTAAAACAATGTGTTTTGTTGTTTTTTTTTTTTACAAATAAAAATCTGAAAAGTGTGGTGCACATATGTATTTAGCCCCTATTACTCATTTACTGCTAAATAAAATCCAGACCAATCAATTCCTGCGAACAGTTTATTAAAATGAAATAGAGGTGGCCTGTTTATAACTACAGTAGCTTTGTGAAGTCCTCAGAGGATTTTTAGAAAACATTACCATCATGAAAACCAACAGTATTTACATCATGAAAACCAAAGAGCACCCTGTAAAGGTTAGGTATGTAATCGTGCTGGTGGTAACTTGCCGGGATAATTTTAATCAGTAGGACAGAAATGCGAGTTGGATTTGATGGGGCAATGGATGGAGCTATCCACGATATTCCTCAAAGAACAGGAGTCAGAAGCTGCAAAAACAACTGGAGGCACCTGCTAGCAAGACGCTAGCTAAACATACAGTCAGCACTAAAATGACATGACTTAAATCAAAGCATGTTTATGTGTTAGAATGGCCTATATGACAAAATCTAATTGCCAGATTTTTTCAGAAAACTTAAATGTTTAATAGATACATCCAGTTTGATTGAAATTGATTTTCATTCTACTTTTCAAAATTAGTGAAACTCTGTCTTTAGAAAGTACAAGGACAGCAAAAAAGAAAAAAACAAAAAGCCTGAACCCAGTATCATTTCATAAGACTGTCAATGCAACCCTGTTCATAATTTTATTTGTAGAATATTTGAAAACTATAATTTTCCATCCATTTCACAATAATGCTCTACTTTGTGTTGGTATACTTTGCATCTCTCAAAGAGTGAAACATATTCAAGGGTTACCAATACTTTTGCAAGGCAATGTTTTGCCATCCTAACTATATGATATTTTTTTCCCAAAGTGAGATAATTTTTTTGTTCTTTTTTTCAAGAGCTTGTGACACTGACTTGATTTTCCAACATTATATGTACGTATATAAATCAACAATACGCTGAGAATAAGCATGTCAAGTGGATTAATTATATCAAACCACAATATCTAGCTGAAAAAAAGTGAACATCTCAAAGCTTTTGGATTTAGGGATGAACTGTCTATTCTTTGCCTGAGTCAGGAGCAGATTTTGTCAGTCTTTTCAGATGAGGTAAATTGGTGAAATAACTAAATTGCTAAGGTCTTTTTTCCCCCTATCCTTAGCTGTTGAAACCCTCATTCTGGATGCTCCCAAGGAAGCTGCTTAAAAATGATAATCCAAGGGAGGAAAGCAGAATCTCCACTGACTTGCCTCAAGCGTCCTTTCAACCCTATTAAGAAATATTAAGCAGCCTTCCAAAGAAACCTAAACTCAGGCCTTAAACTCCGTATGCTCTGCCTCCTGCATCCCTTCAGCAGCCTCATCCTTTCTGGATGAGCAATCAACATAGCAGAAAAAAGAGAAAATATCCAAGAGCCAGTCAAAATTAGAATTTACAAGTTGTTGTTTTTACAATGTTTCACACTAATTTTTTCCCCCCCAATGTGTTTTTTTTTCATTGTTCTGACTTCCTTGTGTTTCTTTCAGGAATTGCACAAGCTTGACAGAATTCAAAGATATTATCTTGACCTGAATGAAGATATTGCTCTTTGGTTTCTCACCCTGCCATGCCAAATCTCAAGAGAGTGCCACAGGAAAAAAAAAAATGCTCTGCCTGGCTTGCAGCTGCGCAACACATGTAAGACAGCCTTGGGCAAGCTGTGGGTCTAGGTTACCAGGTTAGAATATACTGCAGACAGAAGGTTTAAATTTCCAGTGAGCTATATTGTTTGGTAGCTGCAAACCTCCTCCCCCTCTCTTCCTTCTATTTGATTTTTTTTTTTTTTTTTTGTCATGTTGATATAAAATTTTAGATCACAAATTAAACCATAATTTATATTCCATACTAACGGCACATCTAGGCGATGTTTTTTCTGGAGAATTCATTTTTGTTTTTACAAATAGAAGAAAGATTCATCTCACCAACAGGGTTTTACAAAGTATTTAATCAGTGTGGCGTGTTCATATCAGATTTGACTGGTCTTTCTATTGCAGTTTTTATGTTTTTTCTAATTGTCAGACAGTGTGCCAAAACACCTCCCTCTTGTGTTAAAAAAAATAAATTTAAATAATTCACAAAGCTTCAATTGTGTGTTAAAGAATCTCTGTTCAGTGTAGAATTATGCAGCTCAGGTTGAAATACTCGGATTTTGAATCAAATGCATTAAAGTGATTAAAAATGTTGCTTGCTATGTAGAATCCCATTAACAAAGGTTTCACAGGAAGAAAAAATCAGCAAAAACAAAAAATGTGGATGGATCTAATACAGCCTTTTTGATACCACAAGGTGCCTCCTTTGGGAATGCGCCCCACACTTTCAGAACCGCTGCTTTAAAATTATCGTCTGTGGTTGTGTACGAGTTACTATGAACAGACGTGAAAGTGTGAGATCGAATTTCATCAGGGTGTTTTGTTTACCGGCTTGCATCTCTTTTCGTTTAAAAGATCAAACCTTCAGTAAAACAAGCTTCACTGCTACCTGGAGGCTTGTTATGTGGATTTTAGAATGTGATCCGATGCGCTAAAAACTTTGAATTTCTCTGAGCTTGGACAGAAAGAGCTCCCAAAACAGTACGCAGGAAAAAATAAAACAATAAGTTACTGTCCAGAGCCATATGGTCAGACATATATTTTTTTTTTTTTCTTGAATGGGCACACTGCTTTTTGTCAATACCAATCATGGCTGAGATCTGTATACCACATGCAGTGTTTAACAACTCTTTTAAAGACGGTCTCTCTTGTGTCGTATACACGTCAATTTGTCTGGTGATTTATTTGCTGGCTAGCTGAGCTGGTATCATCTAACTCATTCAGGTAGCCAGATTGTTGGTGTGAGTTTTACACAGACTGAAAGGGAGAGCATGAGAAAGACGCGATGCAGCACAATCATACTTGCCCTGCATCCACTGATTCTGTAATGGAAAAAGCGGTGTGCAAAGCATAAGTCTCATGAGAAAACAAGGAAAGATGAGAAAATAAGTGGGTCAAGCAAAAGCTGTGAGGGGCAGGACAGTGAAGAGGGCCCCCCCACCCCTCCTGAAATCAATGCACATCTCCTGGCTTGCTTTGGTGGGATATCGAACAACAGAAAAGTGTACCATGGCGGTAAATGACGGGCTAAAAGCTGTAGGTGTCCTGCCTGACTTTGATTATCCCGTTCCCAAGGCATTGTTCAGCATCATATCTTGTGAGATAAGTATCCATGTGTGTGTTTTTTTGTTTTTTTGCTGCTACAGTAAATGTTAGCCAAATTGTCAGCCATTACACCTTTTTGTCTCTTGAGATCGCTTGCATCTTCTGGTGTTAAAGGGGGTAATTGTTTCTGTCAAAGGCAGTGCAGATTGGATATCACAGCAATTACCAGATATATATATATATATATATATATATATATATAAATAGCAAACAAACATATCTAGATAATGCATAATTATAACCTCTGAATGACCTGAATGAATTGCAATTTTCACATTTTGATTTATCTTTATCTCAACTGAGCACAGAATGGCGACTGTTCCACCCTGAACAATCACAAACATAATTTGTATTTCTCACAACCATTCTAAATCCTGCTCAAACTGTGGATTTTATGTAGAAACTAATGGCCTATGAACTCACATCTGCCAATATAATTGTAGACATTTTCCTTTTTTCTTATCAAACCTTTTGTGTTTTAACTGCATTAAATATTTTTGAAAGTTACACGATTTCAACAGGTGTCCTTGTTGTGCAGCACCAAATGGAAAAACTTCTAAAAGCTTGGAGACGGATTCTTATTGATGTTTTTTTGTCATGAACCAACCTGGGGGGTGAGATCCCCTTCTGTGCTCAACTGTGAAGGTTAACACAATTAAGCCCAAAATTCTTCAAACACCTTGCACATTTAGATCCATCCAACCAAAATGTGATGAAAACTATATGGACAACCAAGTAAGCAAGAAATCCAATCCTGCACCGTTTGTGCCTAAATTATTATTAAATGTATGGACATTTAATACTTAACTTTTAATCTTTTACTATTTCTGAACAGTTATCTTTTAAAATTTAATTCACCATCCCCCCCCCAAAAAAAAACTGCTAAAGGCAGCAGTATATTATTTTGCAAAGTACCCCATTAGAAATGTTAAATAGACATGTATGCTGAAAGACACATAATTAAAAAAAAAAGATCAAAACAGGTTAATGTCAAATATCATCATCAGTGTTTTTTGTCTTTGTCATGGCCAAGGTAACACCTTTTTATCCCCGTCTGCACACTTCCCACTTCCCACTCAAATCTAAACTGCGCTAAATATGGTTTGAGTGTTTTCTTCTCACTATGAAATGGAGATTTCTTTTTAAGTTGGCAAACTAGCTGTTAACAACTGTTATACAACTGAATATATTAATTACAATATAGTAAGCAAGGCAAAGCATGAGTAAATAAATAAAGGGTAAATGTTTGATCAAGCAGAACAACATTCTGTTAATTTTCTAGCCTTGGCTCAAGAGTCTATTTCAAGTCTCCAGTATTTATTTAGGGCACATTTTTAATTTAAGTCCTGACATCTCAAATGGCAGACAGGTTTGAACTTCTATTTCAGAGTGCTTGTGCTGCCCCCTTTGATGAAGTCACTCTGGGCAAAGAGCCATCTAGCCCATATCAAAAGTCACAACTGACTCCTCCTGTACTGTGTGGCAGAAAACAAAGTTTTAATATCCAGTTTAAATGCTTCTAGTGTACACTAGGTAAACACTAAAGTAAGAATATAACATAAATTATGCAATTTCGCTCATTGTGAGCTATTGCCCCAAATGCTTAGTCGGCTTGCTTCATTGTTTGCACAACAACAATCAAGCCACCTGCAGCACTGCGGCCTGTAATTGTATCCATTTGATGTCAGATTTGAACAAACTACATAGATTCTTATTCCATGAGCCCAGTGTCTTAATTTGTTACGTTTTATGCACATCCATCTCTGTTAAAGAAGCTAATTCAACAGTTCATGAAATTAGTCATACATTCACATATTTAACACCAGGAAGTACATAGTTCTCTCTTTTTGAATGTAAAACACCTCAAAACATGCTTGAGAGCGTTGCCCTATCTCTAGCTTCCAACTTCTGCAAAGTAAGCGTTTGACAAATGGGTTGGACATTTTCAGGCTGGCTGTTCTGAATCAGAATCAGCCTTTGTTTTCATTGTTCAGAAGAACATAAGACATGAGCTTTTAGAACAGGTGAGCACATGAAAGGTCCTAAAAGTTATCAGGACATGGACAGCAAACATGAGTTATTATTTATTAGTTTTAAAAGTACAATGATAACTAAAAAGGATGGCAAACCTTTTCAGCTGTGATGCCACAGCATTTCTCTAACCATTAACCAAGGAGCGCGTCCCGTCCCGCCCCGCCCAGCCCGCCAATCAGGCCGACCGCCGGCCCCCCAAGAAGATTGTGGCATGCAGTACTTAAAGTATGTGTCACATTGTAAGCTTTTATAACACCTGGTAGAAAAAAAAAATCTATAAAGCAGCTATATATTATGAAAAACATAAAAAATAAACAAGATGACAGACATTAAATATCACATTTTTTCACATAAGCAAACGGATAAATATACATATGTAATTATACTTAAAATGTCACTATCATACAAAATATTACAAACATAAAATTATTTTTAATGTTATGTTTCATATATAAAAAATATCTACGATTTATTTAAGACAAAAAAAGACATGATTCAGTCATGGGCTATATAAGTCTCGGTCTCCTATAGCTTTCCGTCGTTCTTTATTGTTTCACTCTGAGCTCCATCTTGAGTTTCAGCTGCTGTCAAACATTCATACTGATTTATACGATTCTAAATCACAGGTTATTAAAAAATTCTTTTACCTGCCACAAAATTAGCCATCAAAATTCAGTGGCATTTCTACCCTTGAGCTTCTACTAAATTGACAGAAATGAAAAACAGAAACGTAATAGATCTTTTTCAGAGTCCTGAGGGGAGAATTCAACATTTCAATGTCACGTCTTCCTTGTACAGTGAATCAATATAATTTTAGTAAGCCCTTTCATGTGATATAAATCACCAAGGGTCTAGATCAGCGGGAGCAAAAAAAAAAAATCCTATTTACAAATTGTGTCCTCGTTTGTTAGTGCCACAGCACCTCAATTACCCAGTGAGCAGGTTTTTATTTATTCATGCAGACAAAGTCACGTATTCATGAGGATTAACCCCAAACTCGCTCATAGACTGGCAGGCACAGATTGCATATTTTACCATATGAGGAATAGCTGACGCGTGTACCCTCAAAAGATTGAGAGAAAGCATAAGTGAGTGAGCGCTAGCTGAGTGAGCTTTTAGGTCACAGGATGGTCAGTTTCACCGACTTTGCTCTGATTTGAATGTGCAAAATATTACAAAAAGGAATAATGAATAATATGTGTGCAGCAAAGAGTATTATTGGTTTAAAGAAGTGCAGGAGCAAGCACTGCTGGGACATAAATTATGGCTATAAGAAACAGTTTGCATGCCTAAACTTAGTTGGTTTTTCCTCTTCAAAAAATAGATTTTGAATCTAAAATTTTAAGAAGAAATAGAAGAAGAAATTATTGCCTGAATCAATCAAAAATGCAACGTTCACATGCATCTTCATAATTATGGTAACAGAACAGATATATGCACATCAATTCCAAGGACTAAAAAAAACAAACACAAAAAACAAAAAAGCAATACACAGCCAAAAAAAAACAACAAAAAAAAACACTCCCTTCAGACCAAACATGTTCTCTCTTGACAATATCATAGGAAAAAACTTCTCTTCAGAAATTATTAGAGAAAATGCCAGTCCCCTGTTACACTACCCACGTTTATCGGGATCCAGCTTAGCCATTAAGGCTGGAGGTTTATCAAATTATCTGCTCGCAGAATGGCCGAAAAGGGACACATTATTACCCGCCAAGTTTGTCTGAGCTGCTGCAAAGCAATATTCCGGGATGGCGCAGCAACCAAAAGCAAATTATGGTGAACATAACACAGAGTTCAGTGGAGCGTTAACAGAATGGATGGCCCTATCCTGATTCTCTATCTGCTGGGACAGATGTCACAGAGTCCCAGTGACTCGAGAGGTGGATGGCCCTGTAAGCAATGGCAGATGCTCTGAAGGTAAGACAGATGGAATTTGGCGGAGTTCTGTAAAATATGTGCATTTTTCACTTTTGAAAAAAAAAAAAAAAAAATTCTATGAATCCTTCACAACAGAACAGTGATGATTACAGAAATAAATCAGAGCAAAAACTTTGAAGTCCTTTGTTGTGCTGTCATATAAAAAAGTACAAGGTCTTAAAAAAATAGCAGAACCTCTAAAAACAAAGAACTTTGTGCTTGTTTTATATTTATTTATCAAGTCAAACGGAATTTCTGCGATCCCTCTCACTGATGTTGCACAGATGAGAGATACCAAACATGGTATCTCTCATCTGATCCTGAGTGACTCCTGAGTAAGTTACTCAGGAGTGAGTGACTTACACTCACTCCTGAATCCAGTCATACACATTGTTTTAATTTCCTGACTTTTTAACACTTAAAAAAAATGTTTGCATGTACTTGAATTTTAAATAAAATAATAGCAGAGGTAGTATATTTTCTTGGTTGGGTTTACATGTTTAGCACCGCTTATCAAAGATGAAGTGAGGCAGGAACAACCTGTCTTTAGAGTCCTTGTGTTGCTTACTCCATGGTTTTGTTCAGAGTTTCTGTTGTTGTTCATGGTACAGACTACAATTAGCAAGGCACTAGTGATGTGTGGGTTCCTGAATGAATTACTGACTTGGGAATCTCCATCAGCTAATTTTCATTCTCTTTATACAAAGAAGGAAACTTACACAATATTTGACTTTGCAACTGCTACTGTAACTGTGACCCATTTATATTAAAATTTCAATTTAGCTCTATGAAAAACAAAAAAAAAAAAACAAGGTAACCCACTGGTTCCCCTCCTTCAATGAGCTGTGAATAAACAAATCGCTCAGTAGCCTAGCAGCCCTTAAAAATGGATACATGACAGATTTGGTGACACGCAGAACAAAAGAATCACCGAGTTGGTATCTCAAACCAGCACAACAAATCCCTACCTCATTTCCAGTGTGCCAACTCATTCATTCACTCACTCTTCCACTTCAGCGGCTGTTAGCTACTCCCCATACCTGAGCTCCTATGATGGCGGTTAACACCCTAATTTTCCTGAGATGGTGTATAATTTTCCATCACGAGAAGGCACTGCTCAACAATCGACAACTGTATTACGATTCATCGTAAGTTGGCTTTAGTGTTCAAACAAAAAGAAATAAAATAATTGTATAGCTATGGTTCAAAATCTAAATATGTCAAACTGAAAAGCTAAAACATCCCGCTTTAATCTTTGTGGCAAAAATATAACGTCTTTTTCCCTCGCTCAACATTCAAAGAGAGAAAGTTTCCATCCAAGGATCAACTGACCACCTGAGATTTAAATGCAAACTGTAATGATTAGTCCCAAAACATTTTTATATTTATTTTTTTTTAAATAAAGATGTTGCACTATTACACTGGATCTTACATGGTTAAAGAGATTAAGTGATGTTATCTAGTCATTGCTGTAACACTTTAGCGGTTGAGTAAACGTTATAGCCGGGGTGCATATGTGCATTGTCAGCAGTGTGTGAGGGCTGTGACAGTCATGCTGCGAAAATGTTCAAGATGCCCAAAAAAATCCATGGCATCCTGGTTCATTATTTACCTAATACAGCATGTCTTCTGAAATGCAAGGTAAAAATACAATGGGCTAGTAAACCTTTTGAAAGGATATATTGATAATGAAAACATTTCATTCACATGTGGTTGTTCAGATAAAAAACTTATCTTGATTTGTTTGAGACTGATTTGGATAAAACACTAACATTAGCATAAACTTTACATTCCTGCAGCATTTTCTCTTTAACGACACTAACATTTCTAAATAATTAACATTAACAAAGCTTTTAAAGAAGACCATATGGTGAGAAGTCACACATGAAACTCAGACAGAAATGTGCAAACTTCTCTGACTGCTCACTTCGAACATCAAAGTATCTTGTTTCTTTAATGCGAGAACTTTCTTGCACTCTGAAATGAAAAAAAAAATAAATAAATACAGGGCAAATATCCCCTGCAACACATACAATTTGAATCATGTGTTCATCTCTGTAGGTTAACCTAAATAATAACAATTGTTTAGTATTTTGTTTGCCATTAAAAATCTGACTATCATTTAAGTTTTTAGATCAGTTCCTAATTTGACTATGCTTCATAAGTGCATCATATTTTATTTAGGTCATTACAAGAACACCTGAGTCTGAAAACCGGTGCCTCACCACACGCTCCTGCGTAGCAGTAAAAATAAGAATGCAGGTCAGAGCAATACGTCTAAATGTGCAAAAGCACCAATTCAAGCATTCATTTTCTGTCTGCAGTCCTTTTTCCATCAGCAGCAAACATTTGCGCATAGAAATACAATAATCCCTGCTAAAGTGACTGTATATATCTTGTATTAAAATTCAAGCAACATTATAGAAGCAGCTCAGACCTTGTTGTTCACAAACCGTATGGCTTCTAATGTGCTGCAATATTAGGCTTTCTTTGTTTAGTAATTGCTACTGATGAAAAAAAAAGCAACAGTTCATTTGTTGCAATCTGTGGTAAACTGAAATCAATGAGGCTGAATGGCGCGTTTTAAATCTGATCGGATCACTGAGGACCAACAATGACAACAGACATGGATGAGAGCTCTTTTTTTTTGTAGCTCACAAAGCCACTCGGTGGTTTAAATTCGGTCCAACTTGGCCTGGATAGTGGAAATATATTAATCATATTTGGAATGTATACCGAGAAACTACATTCATAATTGTTTTATAAAAGAAATGCTGGGAGACTTTTTGCTTGGGCTTTGGTTGTTCTCCTTTTGGTCTGTTGTTTTTCGTTTGATCTGTTGCAGCCGCAGAACCATGCTCAACTGAAGGGAGGTTTTCAAAGGCCCTGAGGTTGTCAGTGGCAAGACTTTCTCTTCTTAGTTGTAGCTGTTGTTGCAATGTGGGAGGTTTGCTCGTGTTGATCAAGGTGCATTTGTAGTTGTTTGCCTTTTATTCTTTTCTTATCTGACATACGAGTAATCCCAGTGCTTTGCCAAGTATAAATAATAATAATTAATCAAGATACCCCCCCCCAAAAAAAAAACAAAAAAAAAACAGTGAGATTTATTTATTTCTTATGAGTACAGCAAGAGCAAATATACAGAGGAAGGGGGGGAAAAGTGGGTCAGATTTGGAGCTTAAAGCATGATGAAATATTGGAGTTTAAAAAGGAGTGGGTTTTACTCTAGCCCTCCTTGCAGCCCTTTCTCTTTTATTCTCTGTAGATTCATTAAAAGAGCAATTACGGAACATTTGCCGTTTCTTTTAAAAGAGCCTAAATGCTGCCCATGTGTGGTCTGCAAGATCCATTTTACGATGCACGGAGAACACTGAATTGCATTTTTGTTTACTGTAGTGCTAAAATGTTTCTAAATGGACTCTTTTTGGCATTTTAGTGGCCGTCTTTTACTTTCCCTCTTTATCTCCCCTGTCCTTCATCTCAGACATTTATTGCGTGTGCTTTTCCTGTCCATTATAGAGACAAGCGTAATAACCATAAGAGGCTTCAAGGCAACATCATTTTCAAAAGAGCTTTTAGTGATCAAATTTTTGTGTTCCCTCAAGGGTGAATTCAGTTGTACCTCTAACACGTGTAAGACGAGAAGGTGCAAGGGGAGGTTTTCCTGTGATGTGTTGTATGGACCCATGTTCCTCTGATCTTCATTTTTAAAGGACATGGGATAGAAGTCAGCACGAGACCCAATAGCACCTCTGTCCCCACCGCCATGTGTTGCTGTAAGGGCGCTTTATAGCATGGACCAGTGAATCCCAGATGTGACAGCAGGCCTGATCATCAATTATTATACCTCAGTGGATCAAAATGAGCATATCTGCTCGTTGAAACATTCCCAGCTCTGTCCTGTGGCAGCTTAGCCATGGCTTAGTGCACTTCCAACCCCCGATCCACCATCCCCTCTGCACCTGTAAAGCTTAGGAAGACCAGCCAGAGTCCTTACAGCGGCACCGGGACATGCCTCAAGACAACATCTGCTTCCCCTTGGTGACCTGCCGAGTTAAGCCAATTGCAGAATCAAGGGCACAGTCACAGAGGGCCCAGATTTTATCATAACAAAGACATAGCTACCACAAGTGCCTGACACTGGCTTCAGGAGATGTTTCAGTCCATTTTCTGCAAAGACATTTAATTCTCTCTGACTTTCTTTTACTCAGTCACCGTTTTTGTTCTATTAGTTTAATTTAAAGCACAGAGTCAGTGAATAATTACATCTTCAATAACTCTATCATTGTTTTGCAATGAATTTGACAATGAAGTATGCACTATTTAGCTATCTCAAGTTGCCACTTATTTTGGATTTGTAGAAATACCTCTTGGCTTGAATGTTGCAAGTCTGGGATGCTACAAATGCCGCAGAGACAGTTGGGCCCAGAAATGAACACACACCGACTAAAAAGACGCATCCTAACTCAGATCAGACCTCTCTGGTTTTAGGCCAGTTAGAATGATCAAAATTATTCTAAGAAAATGTCAGAATTTATTATTATCATCTTCAAAATCAGAAGTTTACATTGCCTTCCAACTGTATGACTTGTGTCAAACCATGTGGGTTTTCCTCCACAAGCTTATACATTGCTGGAGTTCTAGTTCATTCTTCTTGACAGAACTGCAGTAACTGAGCCAGGTTTGTAGGCCACCTCACTCTCACACACCTTTTCAGATCTTAAAAAAAAAAAAAATCGAACTGCAATGTGGATTATTCATGCTTCTTTTGAAATAATGAATTCCTCCTCACTGAAGGGCCTTCCAGCCCATGTTGGGAAAAAGTCACGTTCAGTCTGAATAGTTATACTGAATTACCAGTTTCAGTCAGCACCTTGACTTTTGTTTTGGGTCAATTTGCACATTTTGGACAAAAGCAAGTTAATTTCTGGAACACAGATTCTGTTTGCTTCCTGAGCGGTATGACGGTTGAACATTCCCATTTTGTCTATACTTGAACAGATGAATGCAGCACCTTCAAGAATCTGGAAATTGTTCCCAGGACTTGTGCAATACCATCATTTCTCTTCTGATGTCTTGGCTGATTTCTTTTGACTTTCATGCCAAACTAGAAAGCATTGTGTTCCAAGTATGACCTTAAATTACATCCACAGATGTGCCTCCAAGTAACTCAAATGTGTCAGTTGACCTATCAGAAGTTTTCAAAGCCATGACAAGACCCTTCCTCTATATCAGAGACTAATTCCAACTTTTCTGCCATTAAAAAAAAAAAAAAAAAAAAAAAAAAAGCCATTGAGCTGCAAGAATCACAATTTCCAGCCAGAACTAAACACAAAGAGAATGCAGCGCTGACAGAATGTCAGCCTCAAGCCTGCATGTGCACATCTATGTGCACAAGCTCGAAATTTCACATGCACTAATTACACCAGTCGCTCAGCTGGATGAAGAGAAGCGACTGTCCTGTCATTTCACGAATTCCATAGAAAATGAATGTACAGGGACATTTATACGTTAACGTTTAAAAGAAAATTACTTCCTTTGAACTTTCCTGAAAATAAAAACATGAAAAACTGCGAATCTTTAGGCATGTCTGGTTTGAGACAGTTAAAAAAAAAAAAATAAAAGTGTATACGCTGGTGGCTTTGAAATGGGTTATATGAACAGTTGCCCAGGGTGGTATCAGTCAGGGTTGGGGCACCAAGAAAAAAATAAAATATATCTCATCTGTCTGTTGTCCCCTGAACAAGTTTGCTACTACTTGTATGAATGTATAATGGAGTAAGTCTCCCTTAGTTGCTGTAGAGTACTGGACGACTACACTACCTGCTTTCGGATGCAAAAAAACAAACGAAAAAAATCTAATAATTGCTTGCATTCTAACTGGTTGGAGTGCAGCAAAAGGAGGGGCTTGCATTTAGAACCACTTGAAAAATATGCTAGATACACTTGCATACATAGCAAAATTAGAGACCATGTGTCAGCAGCTTCAAGAGTTCCACTGCTTCTCCCCACATGCAAACTTTTAAACTTATTATCCTGAAACAATGTGTCAATATCAATTTCCCCCAAACCCATGGAAACATCATTTGGTTCTCCTTGGTCCCTTGCCAAAGTGAACTCTGTCAAAAATGTTGCTCTTACACGTGTTCTGAATCAGTCAGCATGAGGGTGCCTCAGTTTGACAGATGTTTGACACTTGAAATCCTGCAGGGACTCTGACTGAATGGAATCAGGACAAATCAATGCAAACCTGCAGGTGTCTCAGGGGAAATGGGGACAAAAGGACATGTACTGCCTTGCTATATATATATATATATATATATATATATATGTGTGTGTGTGTGTGTGTGTGTGTGTGTGTGTGTGTGTGTGTGTGCGGGCAGTGCGTGTACGTGTCTTATTTGCTTTATTTATTTATTTATTTATTTTTTTTTGCCTTACTTCTTCATGCATAGAATTGCCGACAGCTGACTGACCTCATGAGTGCTACATCGCCTTGAGGTCCCCACAGGTGCCTCTCAGAGAGGTCGGGCATGAGTGCAGAAAACACCACACACCATGGTGAATGTGCTGAATACGCAACCTCTCTTGTCAGAGAGGGCAAAACAACAAGCAGGTTTGGATGTTTAGTGTCAAGCCCCTCAAAATCCCCTTTTCATTTTCTGATAAGCCAAATGTCCTGAAGGGCCCACTGTACCTGAGGATCCACTCACTCACTCACCGATTCCCATCTGAAAAACCTCATTCACTTCCTTCTCTATTGCTTTCCCTACTCCTTGTCCTTTGTCTCACCATACTCTCACTCCATTTGTCAGCATTACCAAACCGTGAGTGGTCTCTGACGTGATCTATTTGTCCACAAATGCCCAATTTATCAAGCAGTCAGTATATACATTGATCGGGTCGGGATAGGGTCCCATACAGCGCAGTGAGGGGAGATCCCATACATGCTTGTGCATTCAGCACCTGCATTAGGTGTCAGCGATGGCTCAGGATGCAAATTATAAACAAACTGTAACTTGCATGTGTCATCATATCACCAGCAATGTAGGTTTGTGTTTGCCTTTGTGTTTTATTGCAATTTTATGCGACGCATCTGACAGAAAGAAATCCAACAAAGTTGTACCTTTTAGAACATTTATCAGATACAAAATTTATCAGATACATGAACTTTAGACAGATAGCGCCATATTAAAAAAAATGGTAAAAAACAAAAAATGTGGTATTTCCATTCATTACCCACAGTTAGATATGTCAGAATAAGTCACTGTCAGCTTTCATTTGACCAGTCATTTGACTTTCCAATCGGTAGAGGAGCATCTAAGAACAGTCATTTTCAAATCTTGGTTCACATTCTCAAGTGTATTTAGAATCAGACCTTAAATAGGCCATAAATATACATATATAGGACATAAATATACAGTAAATATGCTACCCTCACACCAGTTTCAAACATTGGCACCCTCTAACAGGTTTACATACTGCATTTTTCATTTAGTTCACCTTCCAACTGACTTTGGTAAGCTTGACCGTCCTTGTAGAAAAAAAGAGCATTCCCTCAGCATCCCCTCTTTGAAACATACTTGTATGTTTCAAAGAAGGTGTTGTGTGTTATGGGTGATGTATGATGCTGGGTTTTTGCCTCCTGCATGCCAGTCACAAAGTTACATTTTGGGTTCATCTCGCTTCTGATCAGGTTTCTTGTAAAGGCAGTTGGCGACGCTAAGATTTTATTCAGAAGAATCTAAAGGAGGCTGAATATAAATGATTGAAATACTTTTTGGATTTTTATTTTGCAAACATATTTGAAAATACTTTTAATTTTTTTTCCCTTCCTCTTTACAAGTATGCACTGTTTTATGTTGTCCAGTTACATAATTCCAAATAAAATACACTGAGAGTTTCTGGCTGGAACATGACCTGATGTGCGTCAATGCTTTTGCAATGCCCTGTATTGACTACAACGTGCCATCAGCACACTAAATTTAATTTGTCGGCATGCTTGTAACAATCAGTTTGCTATGACGCATCAATACTGTTGCTCTTTTAGGACAAAGATGCTTAAAATGGCTTCGGTCATATGGCTGTAGCTTCCTAGGTCAATAACATTAAAGATAGAGAGGAGGTGAAAATGCAACCCTTGAGATGCTATGGTCTGCTCAACCTTCAGGAGACATATTGATGCAGAGTTATTTTGGTCAATAAGTCCTTCTGAGCAGAAGCCATCCTTATCCTTGAGACCAACTGTATGTGAAAAATGAGAAAGGGATGAAACCATGCATTCTAATGTATCTATTGCTTGATTTCTCAAAGGAGAGGAGAAAAGGAGGGATGAGTGGGGCAAAAGGAAAAAGGAGAAGAGCTGCACTCCTTCGAAGCCCATTTTGCCCTCTCTAATGCTGTTATAAACAATAAACCATACTAATGGGTATACTGAAATACGACGCCTCCCAAACCGGAGCATAATGGGCTTTATTAAAATACAACAGAGGCCTACCTCTAATATCATGCCAGAATTTACACACAAGCATCACATCTAAAACAAGGAACTCATGTATTCACACACAGTCTACACAGCTGAAATTGAATATATAAATTTAGGGTATACACTGCTGTGAGAGGTTGGATGGAGGAACAGAAAAAGCTTTACCGCGGGCCAACATGCTGATGCCTTCCCAAGCTCGGAGCCCAACAATGAAAATGATTGGGATTTTTGCAGAGGCTATCTATAACAAAAGTCGTTCAATAAAACATTACAACATCTATATTTGATAGCTTCCCTTGTCTTCCTCCTGCTTCTGAAGGAGTGAAAGTTTCTGCTGTATAAACCAAGTGCATTGTAACATCAAAATAGGATTTGATAGGATTTAACAAATGTTGCTCTGCAGAGATCTGTGGTGATGGTTCCCTCGGAGTTTAAAACTCCTGGTAAATTATTATGTTGGGAGCTTTGATGCATTTAATGGCGACAACTGGAAATATTCACCTTTAGTATCTAATAAAGCGTTCTGGAAGGGTTGCTTCTGGTGCGTCACTGGACTTTTAAATGACATAACTAAGATCAAATCAAATATGTTTAAGGAGTGAGATAACTCATCTCTCTTCATATTTATTATCCACCGTTTTATGAGGTTTAACATTCTGTTCAGGCCATTTCAGTTTAAGAATCACAGAGTCAGTGAATGGAACAAAGTGAATTGTTGGCTGAGGCCCTTTGAGGGTTTATCCTTGTTTGAAGTCTCTCTCCAGCCCTGCTGAGTTCAGAATACATTGTTCCGAGATGTGATCAAAGTTGGCACCTATTGATCCCTCTTCAAGCCAGACACAAGACTTACCGAACATGGTAACAACTTTGGGATGAGTATTCTAATTGTGCAGTGCCCATAAGAAAAACTCAGCTTACAGTGGCGCTAAATCAATTTGAAACTGATGCTTAAACATGGCAGTTACTGTTCAAGTTGAACTAATTCTCGCTAATATCTCTGCTGGGCTTGTCCTGCTGAGATCTGGATTATCGGCACAAGAAAGAAGCCTTCTCAACTTCATAGTCGCCTTCTGTAAGGGAACAGACGATACCCTAATGGTGCAAAAAGAAGGATTCTAAAATGACACTTTTTTAAAGGTTTGAAGGAGGCTAGAGAGAGATTTCTGCAAGCTGAGTTGACTCCTCCAGATCAATAGCTTGTCTGTCTCTCTCTCTCTCTCATTTCAAGACAACTGGTGTGGCATTTGAACCAGATAAAATGGGGCTTCCCCTCCACCTCACCTCTGAGAACAGAACACTTCAACCAAATCCCAGTCGGTTGAGAAGGATACAGATGAGTCCATTTAAATCCTTTCTAACTCTGGCGGTCAAAAAAAAAGAAAAAAAAAAGAAAAAAGGGGAACAGAGGAAGAAAAAAATTATCTGAAATAATCTTAAAAAGAGAGGTCCAATCTACGTAGGTATATCTCCCCTGATGCTTCAGGTATGCCCACTGTCGCATAAGTAACACGTTTTGGGAGCCATAAGGCACAGGTTTTTATTTATTTATATCAAAGAGAGAATATATGACTGGAAGCATAACGGTGTATATATAATGTGGAAAACGAAAATGATCTGGAGAAGTTGGTGCGCAGATTGTCAGATAACTGTAGCAAAACGAATGGCCTGCATAACGATTTCATGTGCTGCATGAATTAAATATCCACATCACTTTACGAATAAATCTGATACCATGAGAATATGTAAGGTCATGGCGTGAAACAAATGAGAAAAACTTTCTCCAATCCTTCAACCACCAGCGATGTACCCTTAAGCAAGGCACTTCACTCTTTAATTACTGTGGAGAAACTGTTCATTTGTCAGCTGTAGATGATGTGAGTGCCTGGAAAAAGCACAAGGTTGAACTGGCACTTATTAAGTGTGGCATTGCTATTAAAGAGAACGCCTGCTCAGCCAACCTCGCTTGAATAAAAGTGTGGAAAAAAAAAAAAAAACCCTCAACAGTCCTACAACAGTTCATCATATTTCTAACCTGTGGTCAGCCAATTATCTAGCTCTTGCTGCATTACTGGACTTCTGACTCTGAACAAGGGTCCTCTTTTTCCTTGCATGTCAGCTTAGTCTTCCCCCCTGGTCGCTGATGACATTGTAACACTAATTACGACTAATTGTTCTATGCTGAATGGATTTAGTCACATTGCAAATGATATGGCATTGGTCAGTGTCACAATGTTTCCCCAGAAAAATTCAGCGGGGAATGGAAATTTGCACAAATGAATGTAATTAAGAAGCACATTCATTACATCTAATTGCATATGAGAACCCTCAAAGTGAAACTGAGATTGGGCTCATATGAATAATTAATATAGCCAACTGTACTGAATAGTGTAACATTTTTCTTATTACACAATCACGTGCTAAGCAAACTGTATGAACGACAAAATGCACTTTGCTTTTATCTGGAAGCAGCATATAACTTTGTTGTCTCCTCTACTAGAAATACCTTTGTACTGGATGATTTCATTAGGACTATTACAATTCAGACTGTAATTGTTAACATGCTTTTTTCAATGACACATGGAGGACTGGGAGAATGTCAGTGAAGTGCAAGACCAGGTTAGAGGTCTAAAAGTTAAGTGAAGGAGGTCAGAAGATGTGCGTTGGGTATTGAGGAGTCACCTGCATCAACATCCCTGGAAAAGCTTAATCTAGGTTTGGATAGGAGACGTCATTTTCAAACCATGGATTCCGGAGCAGCAGTGTGGCTTTTGTCCTTGCTGTCAAACAGTGGACCAAATTCTTATTCTCATGGCGTTGCTAATGAAGTCATGGAACTTGGTTATGTGGGCCACAAGTGTTTTATGGGTCCAGAGAAGACTTATTTAGAAAAAGGCAGTTTGTTCCCTCCAGGTTAGCAGGTAGTTTTTGCCTTATGCTGAAGAATCGATCTATCTTGGTATCTGGTTCACGAGTTATGCTCAGACTGGACAGGGGTGGACAGATGAGTTGTAGCCTTGTCTGCCCGTTACGTTCTGGTCATGGTGAAGAAAGACCTAAGGTCACATCCTTCTCAGTTTACTGCTGTCTTTATGTTCCAACCCTTACCTACGGTCGTGAGACATGAGATGTGGATTATGACTGAAAGAACAAGACAATGGATACAATTGGTTAAAGTGGGGTAGATCTTTAGTGTAGCTGGACTCAGCTTTAGATTTATGGCAAGAAGCTTGGGCATCCGGAGTTGGCTTCAGATGCCCCTGAAGGCCTCCCATTGGAGGTTATCCAGGGACATGTCAATGGGAGAAGAAATCTAAGAGATCTAAGAACAAGTTGGCGGTACTAGGTTTCTCATCTGACCTGGGAGCACCTCTGCCAGAAAAAGCTGTTTCTCTTATTGCGCTGTCACCTCCAAGATCTATGCTTGATTAAAAATAAACTTCAATCATGATCCAGTTTTGAACCGACTACCATATATTTCTATGTAGATTTTCTTACAAAAGAAGTTTCAAAAGTCAAGCCCCTATGACCAAGTAAAACAGCCTTTTCCAAAGCCTAAAAGGCTTCAAATTGTGCTATCGTCTAATCAGATTACTTGTCTCTCGGTATCAGAAATCATAAAATATTATGTGGATAGAAATCACTCACAAAACAACTGATCACAATCTGTAAGTTGATAAACTTGTACCTTCTTTTCAAGTCTTTAGATTTGCAATGCATCACGGACTACGTTTAAAACTTTAATCTTATTAATCTTGCAGTATTTAAACGGGATTGGCTTATTTTAATAGCAGATTAGATCTCAGACAGACAAAGTGGTCATTTGAAAGCCATATGCTACAGATTAACATACGGCACTTTGCTGTATGGCTTTTCTCATGCGTCTTTGGGAGACTAATGCCCCACATCGGAACCGCTTTTAGTGAACTGCTTGTAAGTGGGCAAAAAGCACAAGCTCCTAAATCCCCGAAACTCAGACAACAGGAGAAAGAAATAAGTGTATTACAAATCATCAAGAGGAAAAAAAAAACAAAAAAAACATGTATTGTTAGAAAAATGTTGGGGATTTAGAGTCAGGGATTTGCTCCCACTTTGGTAGACTTTGTCTCAAGGCTTAAAAGTGATTGTTGTTTTCCACATGATGATTTGTATCATTTTTTTTATTGCATTGCATGTCAGAATTGCTGGGATGGCATTAAGTGAGCAGCAAAAATAAAATAAATAAAAAAAAGAAATTCACTCCAAAAGTAGCTTAAGAGAAGCCATGAAGTCAGTGGTCACTGTTAAGACAAATATCAACATATCCACAGATAAAAATGATTTAGCTTAACTGGGTCAAGCATCATGTTCTAATATCCAGACTTTCTGCTATTTGCAATTCTGGGAAATATGTGTCAAAACAAATTGAGTTCAATTGTGGGAGAGGAAAATCAACTGTAACTCAAAACATTACAGAAATGCACAGTAAGCAAAAATAAATATTGTTTCTTTGGTGAGGGAGGGCATATATATTTTTCTGTCTTTTACATCACAAAGCTCAAATTCATCTAGAAGGTCAGACACAATTTAAATGGTTGGACATTTTAATGCCATAAAAGGTTGTCAAATATGTGAGGAGGCTGGATGCAAATTATGTTAATCTGTTTGTTGGGACAGAGACGGAGCAATCAAACCTTTCGAAACAAAACGTGACAAGAAAAGGCGACGGCACAAGAGTGATGGCAGGGTGGCAAATAAAGCCTGGAGGGGGAGGCAAGAGCCCATAAAATGAACAGCCACCCAGCTCATAAATAATAGAAACATAAAATGTCATATGAACTTTATTTCAAGAGAAGGTGGTCTAATAAAGATGCAGGTTTAAAGAGGAGTCGAGAAATTCATTGTCATAAGAAGGCCACGTGGCTTGCCTTTGGCACAGAAAATTATTCAGTGCGAGTTGACATTCAGATCCAAGCTGTACCTTTACAGAACAATACAACTTGTGACTCCAGAAACTATGCTCCTACCACTCCTCTTTAATATCTTTATTTCTTTTGGTTCACTTTCCATCTTTCCTCTGCTATGTTTCCTTTTTTTTTTTTTTTTTTTCTTCTGGTTCTCCCTGCTTTACAAATTGAGACAATATGATAAGAAATTGAAGCCGCCGTGCCGTTCTGGTGCTCATTGATAAAACCATATCTAATCCATCTTAGGCCCCCTTCTGTCACCAAACGCACTCATCTCCGAGACCGTCAATGCACACGAGAGCTGTCTTCACTTTGAACTGAGCAGAACAGAGTCAAGAGTTTATCTGACTTAACTTGTGGAAGACGAAACGAAGCTGGGCGATTCAGACGACTTTGTCTCGGAATGATGCAAAAAATGTCAGAGTAAGCGCGATATTCAGCTGCACTTGATGGTAAATGTTTAGCTGGAATGCACATTGAATGTAAACTACGTAGTGTCTGGATTTCAAGGACCCTTGTATGTCTGAGAATTTTAATATACGTGTTGTGATACTGATGAATTGCATAACAATACGAGTATGGATATTCAATAAATCTCCCCGTTCTCTTTAAACGCCGTCCTTGAATATGATCACGTCTTGTCAGCTTCAACAAGCTTTTAACACGTTTTCAGTGAGAATTACATTGACATTCGTAAAATCGCTGTGATAACAGAGGATTAGAAGGAGCTTTGTGGTCAAGTAACTAAAAATAGCTGTTCTGATATCCAATTACTGACATTAGACTCTGGCATTGCGCTCACTTTATGGTGCTTCTTAGTGAAGCGATTTGTAAAAATACACAAGCATTTATCACATCAGCATTGCTCCCGACCTTAAAACTAATGCACTTCGGCAAACACGGCCCAGGGGGAAATGTGGATAATAACTGTATGTTTGAGTTGTTTTATGAAGTATTACATGTTTATGTCTCTGAATATTAATGAAACGTTGAATAATTGCATCTGCGTCTAAATGAATCACATACATGAATCACCGCCGTCGACACTGTGAATGCATTAAAACGAACAGCCTGGGAAAAAGAGGTTTGATCTAAGGATGTATGTTTAAGTGTTTGTTGTATGCAGAGGTACAGGTGCATTAAAAAAACATGGGGTGAGTTACGTTACAAAATGCACTTCCTACGGGGAACATTTTTTTTCCAAATTGCTAAAGCCTCTGTATGAAAATGATGAAGGGTGTCACACCGACTCTCCAGCCTCAGAAATGCCAGACCAGCTGCTGGGGAAGAACCCGGGCCTGTTGTCTCACTTACAACAGCGACACAGTGACTGCACTACATGTGGGTGTATGCAAAGCTATCCGTTTTTTGCTGTCCTGTATATTCTTTTTTTCAGCTACATAGAACGAAAAACATTCTCTGACAGGTAATTCAGAGTTATGTTGAAAGCAATGCTGACAATCGCACACACAGAACCACAGAAGGACTAAACGCATGTGCAGAAATGAGCCTTTGTCCTGTCTGCAGAATGTGATGCAAGGTAACCTGAAGAAAATAAAATCTGACTCAATGGGACTGGAATATCCATCTTGAACAGAGGAGGTGGCACTCAGTATAACCTTGTCCGTTCTGTGGTGAGGCAAAATAATTTTGTCAATATCACTGCTGCTGATAAAAGCTTTGGATCGCCAATGCCAATGCTAGAAAATTTCCTCTTTTTTTCCCCTCCAGCAAGTTTCTTGAACAGGGATAAAAAAAAGAGAGAGAGAAAGTATTGTATATGCATGAGGAAGAAGTTGACGCTTTTTATGGGGAACATCGCTGGGCAGTAAGCCATGCAGTGACAGCTGTCTTGTGAATCATTTACGAAAATCTCAGCAACAAAGTTCCCACCTCAGGGGTACAATTCACAGCATTCATTACACAGCCAAGCTCTCAACATTTACAAAAATCAGCCCTACAAAATTTATTTTCTTTAATAACTGTAGCTCGGTGCTAATTAACCCATTTATTTGTGAATCTAAAATGAATGCGGTGGTTTTTGGTTTATTTTCAAGAAAGAAAATCTGTGAAAAAGAACACACAGAACATTACTGCAGTTCAAAAATGTGAAGCATGCGTTTCACTGTAGAATGCTTCAGTCAGGTTCAGTCAGTATAGTGTGTTTCACACTTTTCTCAATGTGATGTCATACTTCTGAGAAATTACTGAAAATGGTTTCTTGTGGGCTTTTTATAAACATAGAATAGGCTTCAAAATTCTCAAACTGAGTTTAAACCTTTCTTTAGTTTTGAAAAATACACTTAATGCAAATTATATGCTATTTTGAAGCATATAGATAAATACGTGTTGTCTGTTCTTAAGCGCAGGAACAGTCCTTCACTTATTTACCAAATCACAAGACGCATGATCACATTGCAACTCAAGATCTTCAGCCTGTGGTCTGCAACAATATTTTCTTAAAGTGGTTACACATCACAGGGAAATGGACATTGTTATTAGTTAATGTGCATTCAGTGGTACAGTCTATTTCAATAGAAAATCTAATTGTTCTGACACTGATGGATAACCTTTCATGTTTACTCGTGGTTCCTACATGCAGAGTCATACATGTATCCTTAGCAGAAAGCCATATGCTCCGTATCAAAAAACATATCTGCTCTCAACACTGGGAGAGCACAGTCCAAAATGTGCAGCTGGCTTGTATTAGGCGTTTGACAAGAATCGCCTGCTTGTTTAATCTTTGCAAGGCTGTTTTGTCATAATCAAACTTTAAACAGTAGCTATATGTATTAGTGCCATTTAAAATCATAGATGGTGAAATCAAATCGTCAGCATTTGAAGTCACAAAAAAATAAATAAATAACACAAAGTGACATGTTTGCTTGCTCTCTCAAAAATGCAAAAGATCGCTACTCACTAGATTCAGGGTCTGAATTTCCGTCTCCCTCGGTGCGACTATTAGGTGACGCTTGCTCATAGTACTCCTCCTGGGGGAAGCTTAGGGGCAGAGGCTGGGTGGCACTGGCTGTGCTGCTGGGCTCAGCGTCCCCAAGCCCGCTGTCACTGCAACTTTCCTGGGAACCATCCGGAAGATGGAAGGTCACACGACGTTGGGTCTATGGAAGATAAACAGACACCAGTCTTATGAGAGACAAGCTAAAGACACAAGCCATTAAAGAGGACTCATAGTCCTGAGGTTAGTGATTCATTTACCGACATTAAAATACCATCTCCATTTTTGTCTGAGAATAAGCATTGCATCGGAGAACATACAAACTTTAAATTGGATGGTATTTTTCCTCTTGCAAGGGGGGTTTAAATGAGAACCTCACAGCAAGATCTACAAAGCTAAAGAAAGAGAGGGAGAAATCTCCTCTGGCGAGGAACATTGTTGTTCAATATTTCAAAATGTAATATCTGAAAGCATTGAGCGCTGTAGTCAAAATTCTGGTCACCTCGGTTACACTAAGGAGAAGACAGAAAAAGCAGAGGTAGCTTATCTCCAAACAATGCCATATTATTCCAAAGACCATCTGCATGTATTTTATCACTTGAGCTAGATGAAAAAAAATATATATATATAGTGTTTTGCTTGGTAGCTGTTTCTTCTGTGCCCATGAGTGCGTGTGTGTGTGAGTATGTATGAATATACCATCTTAAAAGCCCACAGTGTGTCTCTAAACCAATGTAATTATCAATTCAAAGTGTAACCCATGACCCTAGTTTCTACTACGTTGACTTCCGTGTGTTTCTTTTGAAAAAAAAAAAAAAAAAAAAAAAAAATGACTGGCTCATTTACTGGTCACCAGAGGGAAACACAACAGGAGAGTGCTGTTTTAAGATATGTAGAGCCTGTTATTGGAAAAAGCATTCTAGCGAATTCCTCAGTTCAAAGAGGCAAATTCTCCACACTTCCACAAACAAAGACTATTAACATCATCATGAACGGTGGCAGCAATGGTTGTTGATGGGTGGATGGGAATATTTAGAAGATATTAAGTGCCTAAATGTATTAAGAGTAGCATGATTAACACCACATCGATCATCGTCACCTCCTTCCAACGCTGAAATATGACCAAACTTTATCTTGTCATTAGAGCCGCTAATTGAGAGAAATTGAGAGAGCGACCTCATAACCCAGAACTGCTTCTGGTCTGTTGAGTCTATTGAATTACTTTCCAGCTAATAAAGTAACCGCAAGACTTATAATTGAGGACCTCTTTGATACTCTTCCTGAGAATAGATGGGATGTGTGTTAACAGGTTGAACCATGTCCTAATTTTTCCGCTCACCCAATTTAGGCACAAAGGAGGTAGAAAAAAAAACAAAAAAAAAAAAACATGTGTATAGGCTGAGACTTTGATTTGTAAAAGTCGTTGGGATCACATGAGTGTGTGTGTGTTTTCCTCTGAACAGTGCGGGGCTCTTTGATTTCTCCAGAGGTTTGCAGAAGTTCATGTTGCAACCTTTCTGTGGGGCTACAAAAGAAAACGGGTCCTGTATGTGGCAATGTGTGACAACACATCAACAATTCTTAGAGTAAAAGAACCACACAGTTTTGGTCATTGATATAGCGGGAAAAAAAAAAAAAAACAAACAAAAAAAAAACATTCAGACAGACACACAGGTAAATACTTTGACTTTCATGATGGGTAAGTAGACATTTCATAATCCAGTAACAGTTTCTCAAACTGTACTGTCAAAGTAAAACACATTAGAATTACAGTGACTTGCAAAAGCATTAATTTGCCATGAACCTTTTTTTTTTTTACATTACATAATGTATTTTAGGGGAGTTTGTGATAAAGTAACAAGTCATTGCAGAGTTTCAAAAAAATAAAACTTATTTATTTTTGCACAAAATTACATTAAAAATCACTACTACTGACTCTGGCTGAGTAAGAGCTTAGCAGTCCTGTAAAACATAATTATAGGACGAGATGGAGCATGTCTCAGTTTTAACAAATTTTTAAGTCTTGCCACAGAATCTCAATTGGACTGTGCTTTGGAATTTGACAGCTATTTTAACACATGAACATGCTTTGATCAGAACCATGTCATTGTAGCTTTGACTGTATGATTCATTTTGTTGTCCAGGTCTCTGACACAATCTCAAGTCTTTTGAGCCTTTGAATAGGTTTTATAACAGGACTGTACTTACCCCCCATCCATCTTTCCCTCAACTCTGAACAATGTTCCCGTTCCTTTTGAAAAGCCTCGTCACAAAATGATGCACCAATTTTACCATAAGTAAGGAGCGTTTTAGGGTGATGTTGTATTAGCTTCCCTCAATATGTAGGATTTTGCAAACATTAAAGAAGAGTTTTTAAGACTATTTTTTAACAATGGTTCCCTTCTTGGCACTCCTTTATAAAGGCCAGATTTACCCTGATTGGTCTGGTTTGTTTCGTGGTCACCATGAGGATGTCTCTTTACTACTGTTCCCTTGGAAACCTCAAATGTCTTCATGGAACAGCTGTATTTATACTGAGATTAAAACACACACAAATTGAGTTTTCTTAGTAAAAGAGTTGACCTTTGTTTCCCCACATAATGACTTGTTTAACATCACATTATAGAGAAGCTAAAGTGCAAAATGTATTTATTTATTTATTTTTTTGCTTTGGCTATTGCATTGCACTTTTGTTCAGAGCTTTGTTCAAACTGCTGAGACGTCTTTCAAAGCAAATACAACGGGTGTGCAAATGACTATCTTAATTTTCTTCATCGCTATAGCAACAAAAGCAAGATACAAGTCCTGAATTAAAGACATCATTAACACATGCTTCTTTGAGCTCAGGAGGAGGTGATGCTCCTCTTTTCACATATTTCCCCCCTCAGCAACTACAGTGTACTGATAAACGCATATTGTTTCTCCATAAGAACAAACAAGGGCTGTAAAGCAGGTGAACGGAAGATTAAAATAAACTCAAGCTCTAATGAAGGACAGGCTGCCAAAAACCAAGCAAAAAAGCCTCATTTGAAAACTATCAGAAAGGGTCGACTAACCTAAATCCACACAATTAGCTCCCTGAAAGCGATTTTCAAACCCCATGATGTTGAAACAGCCAGCTAAATATTCTATTTACTTGATTCATCAAGATCCTGAGGCAAATCTCTCGTTGTCTGGATTTGTTGGTAAGAACGTAAGGAATAAGGAAAATAAGGGAGAAGGAAAGGCCAGGCAGTGAAAGTGATTTCAACTGACAAGGATTACAAACAAAACCTTTATGTTGTGCTGTTTCTATTGGGAAAAGAAATCGTATTCTTCTCTCACCTGGTTTAAATTTTATGTGACCAGAAATGAAAAGAATTAATGGACTTTGTGAAACAAATATTTTCCTTTCTTGATTTTACATATTATTTCCTAAGACAAAAAAAAAAAAAAAAAAAAAAA